>NW_015163095.1:1514461-1521504 GCF_001447785.1 Gekko japonicus | reverse complement strand
CCTATTTCCTCTTTCCCTTTCCTGAAAGACTTACTATTTTCCAGCTTCCTTCTCTCCTTAGGGTTGCCAGCTCCAGGTTGGGAAATTTCTGCAGATATGGGGGGTGGAGCCTGGGAGTTGAGGTTTGGTGAGGGCAACAACTTTCAGTGGGGTATAATGCCATAGCATCCAACCTCCAAAGTATCAATTTTCTCCGGAGCAACTGATCTCTTGTAATCTGCAGAGCAGTTGTAATTCTGGGTGACCTCTACCCCCCACCTAGAGGCTGGCAACCTAATTCCCATGGAGGAAATGGCTGCTTTAAAGGGTGGACTATGTCATCATACCCTACTGAGGTTGCTCCCCTCCTTCCCACCCAACAGCCGATCTACCTTTATCTGTCCTCTGTCTTAAGTCCCCCCCCTCTACCTAGGAAAACTGTGGCCCAGGTTTTGTGGTGCCAGCCACTGGACCAGGACCACTTGTAAGGCAGGAAACCCTCAAGGACTTGTGGGAAGACACCTCACTTTCCCCTCTATCCCCTTCCCCACTAGGGATAAGCATGAACGGGAAAAATGTGGTTCATTTTGGTTCAGGGTTTGTGGCCAAACCATGGACTGAATTGAACTGTGAGGTTCGTTAGCAAACTGAACCAGTTCGTGGCCCTGCAAATACCCTTGAAAGGGACCGCAGACCCTTTCAAGGGGGTTTGCAGAAAGCCAACAACAACAACAACAAATTTATTAAGAACAGTCATAAGACCAGCAAAATAAACCAAAATAGTACAACACCGAGTCTACGACATAGAATCCTTGCAGCCTTAAATACTAACATATGAAACCGGTCAATTCCGTCATTAATGGCTCGAGTTACAGTACATTCTACGCTTTTTAATTACCAGATAACACTGTGCTTCTCTCACGTACTAGAGGAGGTTTAAATAGGGAGTTGGAAAAATTTAGTGCACAATGCCAAAAAGAGTTACTTACTGTAAATTACTTAAAGATAAAGATCATGCGTTTCCATAAAAATTACAAAGAAATGAAATGGTCAATGGACAGAGTGCCGGTAGAGCAAGTTTGCAGAAAGCCTGAAAAACAGCTGAGCAATGGGAAGCTGGCCGCTCCCTGCAGCTCAGCTGTTTTTGCGGCTTTCACAGGGAACAGAAAGCAGGAGTTTAAAGCGACTTGGAGTCCATTTAAATTCCTACTTTCTTGTCTGTCAACAAACTGCCACAAACTGCTTTAAAAGTTTGTATAAGTTTGTGACAGTAGAACTTTGGTTCATGAACCATGAACAGGACAAAAACTGTGATTAATTTTGCTTCGTGTTTTGGTTCATGCCCATTCCTACTCCCCACACTAATTACTCTTTTCCTTCCCCTGGAAACATCCCCCCCCCCATATCATCTCCCCTTCGCCTGCCTCATTCTCTCCTCATCCATTCACCAAGCAACCTCCCATCTTCAGCTACATTTGTTATTTATTTACTTAATTTTTGCTTCACCATTCTCCATAGCAGGGACCAAAGCAGCTTACATTATTCTTTTCTCCTCCTTTTTATTCTCACAACAACCCTGTGAGGTAGGTTAGGCTGAAAATATGTGACTGGTCCAAAATCAACCTGTGAGCTTCCACAACATGGGAATTCACACCTGGGTCTCACCGACCCTGCTTTGATGCTCTAATCATGATGTCACGTTGGCTTTCACAGGATGGTTGATGTTAAATAGTATCAAGCAGCCAGGCCTAATTGAGTCGTGCAAGTCAGGTGGTATCAAGTCATGCAGATATTGCTGCCAGGCCTAGGTTTGCCAGCCTCCAGGTAGGGCCCGGAGATCTCCCAGAATACAATTGATCTCCAGATGACAGAGATCTGTCCCTCTGGAAAAAATGGCTGCTCTGGAGGGTGTATTCTGTGGCATTATACCATGCTGAGGCCTCTCCCCTCCCCAAACCCTGGCCTCCTCAGACTCCACTACAAAATCTCCAGGAATTTCTCAACCTACAGCTGGCCACCCTCACCAGGCCTGGCCTTAGCGAGTCCACCCTCATGGTTTCATCAGGCACTGAAATTAGACACAATTAAGCTACCATTAAGGACTGTTTTAATTAATTTTATCTCGATGGAATAGCTAATAGCATAACAATGAATGCTGTTATTGATTATCGTGAGCTGCCCTGAGCCTGCTTGCAGGAAAGGGTGGGATAGAAGCTGAATAAAATAAATAAATGAATAGATAAAATAGGCCAGAAAAGGGCTCTGCCTTTTACTAATAGAGCCAAACCTGGAATCTCTTGTTGCCTAGCAATGGTCACTGAGGGAATCCATTGCTTAAAGCTATAGGTGCTCCATTTAACAGTTCGTTTAAAAAACAAAAACCTGGCGCATTTTTTAAAGATTTCAGATTTATTTATTTATTTTGCACACCTGGAGCGCTGTTCAGGTTTGTAGAAAGATCTGTCTCGCCTGTTTCCTGCTTCAGTCTCTGGATTTAAGTATTCTCAGATTTGGCCAACTTTGCTATTAGTATATTGACGGGGTGGCCAAACTGCAGGGAGCCGCTTGCAACTCTTTCATACAGTCTAACTTATATGTTACTAAAAAGCAAGTTTGCATATTTTTCAATAAAAAACTTGTGTGTAGTATTTGTTCATGTCTTGCGGCTCTCAAACATCTGATGTTTATTCTGTGTGGCTGTTACTTTAAGCAAGTTTGGCCACCCCTGGTATATTGACAAGTGGGGGGCCTGCAAAGCTTGAAGGGGGGGAATCCCATCCTCCCCATGCCATCAAGCATGACTCCCTTGAGTCCCAGCCACGTTAGTGGTGGTGTCTCGGAGCTGCTTTGAGCCTGGTGTGGCTTCTGGCATCTGCAGTCTGGCCTCCACCGCTGCACCGGGCCAAGAGCCAGGCCTGCTGGCAGCTCTAAGACTTTGTCACCACCAAAGCTGCTGAAGCTGCTGCAACAACCTCCTGGTTCCTCTCCAGCTGCTCAATGTATTTCTTACACTTCTCAGATTTTTCTGCAAACCTAGGGGTTCACCCACATTTGCAGACAACCCTGCTTGGGTTAAATGTGCCCCCTATCTGCGGATTAGGCATCCACAGATAGGGTGCACACTTGGGAAATAGTATATAGATTATAATAACAACCATGAGGGAGATTGGTGAGACAACTGAGATTGGCCCCGGTCACATGGGCAGGAAAATGGGGGGGGGAGCGTGGCTGTTTGCCCCGGAGCAAAATAACGTGCGGTTGCACAATCAGATGTCCCGTCGAGGTCCTGTCTAGGTCCCATGTTTAGGGGGGAGGTGCCGATCACACGACCATCCTGCAGCGCGGCAAAGAAGCGGTGCGGCGTGATCACACCAGCAATCGCTAGGCGCCGCATCCGTGGCAAATGGGATAGATTTTTTAAAAACTGACGTTTGTACATACGCATGACTGAGCAATCGTATCTGCACATCCGAAGGCGGGTGGTGGGCTTACCGGAGAGGGCGACAGACGCTTCCGGACCCCAACAGAGCTCTGAGGCATAGCCAATGGAGGGGGAGGTGGGCCCCCTCGTCACAGCCGCTCTAACCGCCTGCGCGACAGTGGCCATAGCGACCCTCCAGAGGCGGCAAGCCTGGCTGCAGTGGGAGGGGGCTTCTTTGTGCGCATGCACAGTTGGGCGCTTGTCCGCATTCTGTGGAGACTTGGGGGAAAAAACCTGTTCGCGACGGGACATGAGCGGGCGCCAGATGCCACAGGATTCCAGTGGAAACGCAATCAGGCGCCCGCCCTTGCCCCTCGGTTTCCGGAAACTAGTACCTCGGAGGTACTAGTTTTTTACCCCGCATCTTCGGCGGGAAGCCTCGGGTTCGGCGCGGGAACTCTACGCTTCCCAGATGTGGTGGTGTGATCGCGTCCGGAAAATCCGCCTGTCTTCCGTCTCTCTTGCGTGGCTCATGTTCCGTGTGACCGCAGCCTTTGTATTTCAGACATGTGGGTAGTCTGAGTGTGGTCGTGGTTTGCCTGGACTTCATTTTCTTATTCACAGTGGGTGAATTCACTGAAGAAGAGAAGAGTCGATTTTTATACCCGGCTTTTCTCTATCTTAAGGAGTTTCAAAGCAGCTTACAATTGTCTTCTCTCCCTCTCCCCACAGCAGGCACCTTGTGAGGTAGGTGGAGCTGAGAGAGTTCTGGGAGAACTGTGGCTAGCCTAAGGTCACCCAGCATATTTCATGTGGAGGAGTGGGGAATCAATCCAGTTCTCCAGATTAGAGTCCTCTGCTCTTAACCACTACACCACTCTGGCTGTCATCCTAGCTTAGTCTCTTTACTAGATATTTTTCTATATGATACCTATTAGATAGTCACCCGCTTCCACTATGTTTTTTCAATAGGAGCAGTCTTCGCAGTTATGGGAGGATTTGTAATAGGGTTGCCAGGTCCTCTTTGCTCCCTGGTGGGGGGTGAGGTGTCGCCGCCGCACGCAGCACCCCCAGCATGATGACATCACACGGAAGTGATGTCATCATGTTGGGGATGTCGTGGTGGGTGCTGGGGGCAGGGCTTCCTCCGCTGGCCAGTGAACTGGAGCCCACCAAACTGGGGGATCCCCCACTCCCACCTGGGGGCTGGCAACCCTAATTTGTAAACTGATCCTTACTATATACTGGCTTTTCACTTAACAGACAAAAGTCACTTGGCTTCACACTGCAGCTGGGGAGACAACAGATCCTTTGCAGAATCTCTAAAATACTATTACCCCAAGTGGCTGATAATCCTGTAGGGTTTCCTGTCTCCCTTTTGACCCCCAGGAGTCTAGTAGAAATCATAGAAAGGCTCCTCAATGGGAAGCACAAGCACCCCTTGCCTCTGTCTCCTGAATTTTCTCTAAGGGGCACAGGATAGCATACGTGGTTCCCCTGCCACTTTATTCTAACAATAACCTTGTAAGGTAGGCTAAACTAAGAAAGTAACTGATTTAAGATCACCTAATGAAGTTCAGTGAGGATTTGAACCTGAGTCTCCCTTGTCTGACATGCTATAGCTAAGTCACATTGGCTTTCGTACAGTGTTAGGGAAGCTTAGCATTGCACAGCCTGTTGGCATGCCAAAGTTCCTCTGCAAGAAAAGAAAAACTGTGAGCCAATATTAGCTGTACCTATCCAAGGTGTCAACAGCTATAACTCTCCATTAACTACTCCCATGTAGCAGATACTATACTTGTCTACTAAAATGCAGTCACATGAAAGAAAGGCCAAGTTGGATCAGGCTTTTAGTTCTGCATCCTGTTTCCTGTAATTTCCAACCAAGTGTCCCAAGAATACCAGAAGTAGAGTGTGAAGGCAACAGCTCCCCCCCCCCCCATGGCTTGCTCTCCAGCAGCTGGTATGCAAAGGTCTACTGCCTCTGAACATGAAGGTTCTACTGAACTGTTGTGGTCATTAGCTGTTAATATACATAGAAATTTCAGAAATCATAGGCTGTGTAAAATGATTTTTTTTGTCTGTCCCAAATCTATTTCATTGGATGACTCTGAGTTGTGGAGTTGAGAGAGAAACATTTATTGTACCCATTATCTCCAAATCTAGCATGATTTTATAAACCTCTATCATTGGTCCCCATTTTTCTAAACTAAAAGCCCCAAATGCTTCAGCCTTTCATGAGAGGTAAGGTACTCTGACCTTTTGATCTTTTTGAATGCCTTGCCTGCACAAATAAAATAATGAAATTAACCTATGGGAAACACAGCAAAGCTTCATGCTGCGGCTTCCTGTGGCCCATTAAAGCATAGGTTGGGTACATAAATAACTGTGGCATCAAACTTCATACATGAGGTCTAATCCCAGTTTTTTAGTGCTTGCAGCTGCCTTGTGGACCTTGAAGAAGATGGTAAATGCCCATGTTCATGAAACATCTGCATAATTGATTCCTGCAACAAGTACTGCTATTCATATATCACTTAAAGCCCTTTTCATTTAAACCAAGGGGTCCACTGGTTTTACTAGAGCCCTGAAGAAAGGCTATTGGAACCTCAGTGCTACAGTTAATTATTTGGAAATGATGCGAGCTCTTCTGCTTTAAATTAAATCATTCTTTTACAATGAGCTGGGGAATGCTAAGCCAGGCCAGACACCGCTGGTTAGACTTAAGCCAGGGGTGGCCAAACTGCAGCTCGGGAGCCACATGTGGCTCTTTTACACATATTGTGCAGCTCCTGGTGAGGCGGCTGGGGAAGCAAAGGGGGAGGCATGATTCCCCGATCAGTCTTCCTTTTCCCAGCCAGTGCTCCCCTCCCTGCATAGGCTTGAAGTGGGGGGGAGCAAAGAAAGAAAGCAACTTTAAATGCCTTCTCAAAGCGCCCCCCCCCCGGCTGGCTTGGAGAAGGCATTTGTCTCTTTAAATCCCTTCTCCAAGCCAAGCCAGATGGTGTGCAGGTGTGTGGGGGGTGGTTTGGAGAACATATTTTAAGTTAAAGTTGCTTTCTTTCCACCTCTCCCTCCCTCCCCATTTATTTGCTTTCTTTCCACCTCTCTCTCTCTCTTTTCCCCATCCTCCCTCCCCCATCTTCTTTCCTTCCTTCCTTCCTTTCTTTTCTTTCTTTTCTTTGACAATTAGGTATCACAAGAAGCGGAACACACGATACTCATGGGGGAGGGGTATGCCCAGGCTTCTCCCTCCCCCCCGGACAGCAGCAGTGGTGGGAAGCCCTGTGTGACTCCCAACCGCCCAGGCTTCTCTCCCTCCCCCCTCGGCCAGCAGCAATGGCGGCGAGCCCTGTGTGGCACCCAGCCACCCGCCAAGGCTTCCCCCCCCTCAGCCAGCAGCAATGGAGGCGAGCCCCAGCCCCCCGGCCACCCAGGATTCTCCCCCCCCTCGGCCGGCAGCAATGGCGGTGAGCCCTGTGTGGCTCCTAGCCGCCCAGGCTTCTCTCCCCCCCCCCGGCCAGCAGCAAAGGCGGCAAGCCCTACGTGGCTCCCAGCTGCCCGCCTGCCCAGGCGTCTCCCCCCCTTGGCCAGCAGCAATGGCAGTGGGCCCTACGTGGCTCCCGGCCGCCCACCCCCCCAG
>NW_015163095.1:1504120-1514373 GCF_001447785.1 Gekko japonicus | reverse complement strand
GCTGCCGAGTCCATAAAAACCTCCAGCTCAGCAAGTCTTCGACCTTCCCCTTTCAAGTGGCAGCGGCGAGGCCTTGTCGGCCCGCCGAACTTTCTCCCTCCCTCTTCCCCTGGCAGCGGCAGCGAGGCTTCATCGGCCGCCAAGCTTTCTTCCCCCCCTCAGCTCCCCCAGCAGTGGCAGCAAGGCCGGATCTCCCTTCGGCAAACTCTCTCCCCCCATGGACGACGGTACTCTCTCCTCTCCGGTGGTGGCGGCCAGGGATTTGCGGCTTACAGTCGCAAGCCGGCCAAGCCTGTGCCGCGCCCGTGGCGGCCAGGGATTTGCGGCTTACAGTCGCACGCCGGCCAAGCCTTCCCCCCACCCCCTCCCCTTTTCTGGTGACGGCGGAAGCGAAGCCATTCCCCCCGATACTTTTTTAAAGTTTTCAGATTTTTGTGCACACCTGGGGACTGCCCCAAGTGTGCACAAAAGTCTCCCTCCCCCCCAGGTGCCCCCAATGCGCGGATTTAGGTATCCGCACGCACGGGGGTGACTTCGCTATTAGTATATAGATTAGCAAACAAATGGATATCATTGGACAAATAAATATCATTATCAATATCTATTTTATCCCCTTTTTTGGCAGTCTCATTTAATGTTAATAAAAAGCAAATTTGCATATTTTCCAATTCTTCATGTCTTGTGGCTCTCAAACATCTGATGTTTATTCTATGTGGCTCTTACATTAAGCAAGTTTGGCCACCCCTGATGTAAGCCAACAATGATTTCTTACTTTTTCCAGGTCTTCATTCACTCAGGTTTCCCGAAATTGACACAGTGGCTCCAGGGCTTTTCAGATTTTTCTTGGCACATATGTATGTGTAATAAATTAAACCAGTTAAAACTGATTTTCGAACTGCTTTCTTTCCTAGAAGGCAAGGATCTAGACACAGTAACACATGGTCTAGATTAGACTGCTTCAACACACTCTATATGGGGAGTCCTTTGAAAAGACTTGGAAACTGCAGTTGCTCCAAAATTCTGCAGCGTATGGGATATACATATTGTAATTAATAAATTGGCAAAAAATCTTAATACAATCTGTCTTGTCTTTATTTACTGATCAATAACATAAATGTAAAGGCTATATACAGGGAAGGATTACTATCAGGAAACAGAAGTCCATCTTGTTTCGAAAAGCTTCTGAGAAATGGGTCCTCCACAAAGCTCTGTATGTTAACATTTTCTTTATCCTATTCTGCATACTTTCTCATTACCCTTTCAATTTCCTGCTCACTTGTGCCTCTTACCTATTTCCACTTCCACTGTAACATTATTAATATTCTCCCTAATCCTGTAAACATTTTCTAAAACTATTTACAAAGTTAGAAGCCCACTGGGTCGGTCTACAGATTGGATATGCTTAGGGTTCTTCTAGCTAATATTTGGCTTCATAGCAAAAAAGAAAAAAAGGGAGGGGGGGAGTTATTGCCTTATGATGCTTCAGGCTTTCTTCCGAATTTCCCTGAATCTGAGCTATTACAGTTGTGAACGAGACTACATTATATTTTGCACACCACTATAACAATTTCCTGCTTGGCATCTAGACAAGGAGTTTCAGAAATATATGGCAGGTACAAATGTAACATTAAAGCAGCACTTGATGTATTTTTACTCTTGTGTTCTGAGCCTGCCCTTCTGCCTTCACTATGTAAAAGATATTCACATATATCAGTGATTCTAATACTGTCAGTCTTGCCCTTCCGCTCGTGTCTCATGTTGCTAGTCATAAACAGCTTCTGCTACAAAACTGTAGAACTAGTTTTGGCTGAGCTTAATCTTGAAGATAAACTCATTCATTTGAACAGACTGCAATTGGTATATTTTAATTTGAATAGAATAAAGCTTCAGTCCTCCAATAATGTTGCATTTGTATGCAGCTACATGCTAGTATCCAATAGTGATACAAGGAATTCCAGTGATTCCTCAGCAGGAGGGGGCAGTTGTAGACAGTGTAGCTTTTAAACAGAGATCAGAGTTGTGGCTGTGAGTTCTATGATTTCTGCAAGGTTGCCCATTCCACCTGTTAGGACTAAGCAATCCATTTCCCAGTCTTCTTTTGTATTCTTGTGCTCATTGACACACCCACTGAATGGCACTGCCTTTTAGACACATTACAGTTTTAGGCAAATCCATTGCTGTCATTGGCTATTTTATCAGGTCCTAGTCCAGAATTCCTATTAATATACTGCGGCATCCACAGTACTGAATCCAGTCTCTTTGTGCTGCCCTTTGTTGAGCATGCTCAGCCCATCAGCAGGTAAGACTGGTTTGAGATATGTGTGGGAGATGTGGATTGTTCCCCAGAAACTTCTGCACTTCTTTCCTCTTTCACTTTACTGGGGGAAGGCGGTACGCTGCACAAGGTAAAAAAACTACGGTGGACCTTGGGATTTAAAGCAGTGTGTGAACCATGTTCCAAGGGCACGGGGAAGGTGTCAGACCCATCCTGTGTGCCATCGAAATATTCATTTTCCTGCTTGCTCTCTTGGGTACTGCTAGGACTCAGCACCATGTAGTGCTGGTAGGAAGAAAGCTGGTTCTCACTTTCCATCTGCTCTATTGCATCTGGAAGAAGGTCATAGCTTCTTATATCCAGGGGCATCTCAGACAGGACTTCCAGTGGGCAAGTCAAAGGTGTATTCTCCAAAGTCTTGTTGCAGAAGAAAACATTCACCTGGAAGGAAGAAGGGTACAGCATCAGAGACACAAGAATGCCTCAGGGCTCCCTCTCTACTCCAGGTTACATGTCTGTCTGTCTTCTAGGTCCTAGTCCAACATCCTCACCACTACACCACACTCTTGGCTCTTGTATGGAGAAGAAAGGCCTCACCTGCTGATCTTGTTTGCTACTATCCTCAAGGAATCCATCCAGGACATGCTGAAGGTCTGGGATGGGTGGCCAGAGTTTTTGTTTCACACTGCTTAACAATGAAAACAATGTCAACCCAGAGGAACAAGGTTGATCTCACTGAACAGATGAGACTCTGCATTATGGGTTTTGCTCCCTAACAAATCTGTCTTTATCACAAAGTATCACCCGTTTCCTTTGTGGGTTTTCCCAAGCAACACACTCAGTTTTATGTAGTGGAGATGGGCTTTGTGTTAGTCAGGCTGGGGCTCAGTTACCTGTATGTAGAAAGGCAAATGCAGCCCAGGCCCAGCACAAGTCCAGCACAGAACAATAGTGTGATTGACACACTCAAGACAGTTGAACCTAAGACAGAGACAAAGAGTAAGGCACTGGCAGAGTCATGCTAGATCTTTTCTGAATGTCTGTCTCTGTAGAATTCAGCCTTGTTTGGAATCCATGTCAGTGGCAGGCTCTCAACTGCTTCCTCCCAACCCGTCCAATCTTATACTTCCTGTTTCTGTTCTTGGTTATCACTTACCTGATCCAGGTGGGATTTCAATGCATTCAGCGCTGGACCAGGCACTCCAAAACCCGTGGTACCTCTGTCCATCTGGCCGAGTACGCAGCTGTAGGCAGTAGTGACTTCCAGTGACCGGATCCAGGATTTCAGTGTTTGTTGAATACTGAACATGCAACACCTGCACAGAGAATGGCCTTATTAGGTGTGCTGTGCTTTTTAGATTCCTAGAATTCACACCAGGAAACTAGGACATCATTATGTGTATCATTATGATATTTAGATCAGTACTCTGAAGTGGCTTTGCTCTGCGTGGGTAACAAGATGGACAGAAGACCATGACAAGGTATTTTGTCACACAAAGTAAGGTACGTTTTGGCTGTCCTCCACCCCTTCCCAGTTAGTTCCTGAACAGCACAATATGGATTCATGAAAAATAACCTACAGTTTCCTGAGTATTGTCAGTATTATCCCCATATTGCAGATGTGAAAGTGAGAGATAATGCTTTGTCCAAGACCGTCCTAGGAGTTCACAAGGGGGCATGAGGTTTGAAGCAGGACCTTCAATTTTCTAAATCACCAGGGTTTTACCACTTTACACAACAGCTAAGTGTGTGCTCAAAAGTTTAAAACTTGATTCAAATTTATTTTGAACCATGGCCAACTAGCAAGCTAAGAAGCCTCATAAGATGATTTGTCTCAAATGAGCAACATCTGACTGGCATATACATTCAAGAAATAAACTTTACAGAGTTGAAAGCCAGCAACTTTGACTTCTTATTTTGTCCCAGGATCAATCATAACACAAAATAGGGCTGACATCCAAGATGGGAAGAATTCATGGTTCCATAGGGGGACCACAAAGAAATGTCCAAGAAAGTTAGCTGTGGAGAATGACTGAACACCCTGGATCATTTGTGGGAACATGGATTGTTTCACTTGGTGCCTTAACTGTTTTAATCCTGTTGTATTTTATTGCACAGTTGTGCCTATGTAAGCCGCCCTGAGCCCGCTTGCGGGGAGGGCGAGGTATAAGTGAAATAAAAATAACCCCCCCCCCCCCAGCCTACCTTACAGGATTGTTGTCAGCTCATGTAAATGGACAATTTTGAAAACTCCAAGGATTTATCTACATCACAAACTGATAGCAGAAAGTGCTTTATTGGCCCAGGTATATGAAGTTTAATGTGCAATTAATGTGGGGAAAACTTTTTTCCCACCATAGAGAACAATGGAGGGGATAGGGGCCGCCTGTTTGGGGGCCCGTAGAATTGGACCCCCTGGTCCAATGCTCTTGAAACTTGGTTGGTATCCCTGGGAGAGACTCCAGCAACTACCTGGCGAGTCTATAGTCTCTCCCTCAATCCCCCTCAATATACCCTATGTTTTCGCCATTGACTTCAATGGCCCATAGGATATAATGGGGCTGAAATTGACATTTGGCTGGCCGAAAAAGCTTGTACTGACGAAACTGACATGCGGGAGTCTTACTGCTAGCTGAAATTGATTCTGCCCGATTCGGCCAAATCTGAATGGGCCAAATTTGTTTATTTTTGCACACCCCTACTTTAGAGCAAGCAGAGGTGGGTGCTCCATGAATGTTCCATGTTTCCTCGTGTGCCCCTCTTGTACCTAAATATTACCTTCCACTCCAGGCTGTCTTGCGTGGCATACCGAATCTGATATACCATGTGCTCAGCTAATGCCTCCAGAGGTGTGTCCCACTCCAGTTTTAGTATCCCTTTCCCCACATTCAGTTGCAGGATCCTTGGTGGGGCAGTGAGCACTGAAATCAGAAGGAGAGGCATGTTTGTCAAAGCAACTTAGCTTGATTTGATAGCAAAGGTCCAGTGCTGGGCATACAGTACCATGTGCTTGTTCTTCTGATGCCAGACCCACCAGGACCATTCTAAGTCACTCCCATCCCACCCTGCCAAGAAATGCAGTCTGACAGAACCCATGGGGATATGGTCTAGACATGCAGGAGATGCCTACCTACTTGGTGCAAGTCAAATGGTTCCTTGAAGTACTTCACCTCTGCCTTGGACTGTCCCTGTGTGACAACTACCAGGACACTGATGTAACTGCTGTTGCTAGGCTGGAAGGTGCAGATGTGGAAACTAGTATGATAAATAGGCTCAATTCTCTCTTCTTCCTCCTCACATTTATGCCAGGTTTGTGTTCTAAAGAATCAGGTAAAGAAGGAGATAATATATAAGATTCTCATTCTCCTGCGTTTGCTCTCAGACCTGTTCAAAAATGCCCCTTTTAACAGAATGTGGAAAGAGTCAGGGTTTGTCAGACCACCTCCATTCTCACCCTTGACCACCAAGGACTCAAGCAATGTAGCCACCTAAATCATGGCAGTTTGAGAGTGTGACTATTGGAAGTAAGGATGTCAATGGGATGGAGGCAGTTGTCTTATCACTTTAATAGAGTATTAATGAGTGGAAATGGGCAGATTAAATTTTCATGGCATAAAGTCAAATGACATTTCCTGATAATTGGTCGCATGTCAAACTAGTATTAAAGAGACAGTTAGAGGGATCACTTTAAAAGTTGGCAACCCTAGCTGAGAATGGGTCTGGTCAGTCAGCTGGGAAGAGAAAGGGTGAAGTCCACTTTTCTCAGGAAAAATTTCAAGGGTTTACCAAAGGACAGTAAAGAGAATGGCTGTTCTGTGGAGATCAGAAACCCTAGTTGGGGGAAATTCATTGGGGGGGGGGGCAAACATTTGTAAAAAGGGGGCAGGTTATGTTGTTTATTCCAAGCAAAGTTCACCTCTGAGGAGACTTTCTCAATGATAATTCAAGCTATGTGTATTCTAGGCATGTGAAAATTTAGGAAGTGAAGGGAGACTGGATATTTGGAGTGGTGGGATGGTATGGTGCCCTCATGGGGGAGGATATATGGCCTCTTCCCCATTTCATCCTCACAGTAACCATGTGGAGTAGGTTAAACTGAGAGATTATAATTGGCTTCATGTGTGACTGGGGATTTGGATGCAGATTTTCCTGTCCTGGTATGACACTCTGCATGACACACAGTGGAGTGCTAGTTTGGTGTTGCAGTAGGCACAGCAACAGTATATGTGCACTGAGCTGCCATCCCGTCCTTCTGTCACCTTGTGCTGCTGCTGTTATCTTCTGCCCAGTACAAGACGCTGTGAGAGGGTTCGGGCTCTGTGGGCTCCCAGTCCCACTGGCAGTGCAGTTGGTGCAAGTCAGGAGTGAAGCAGTGCAGGTCAATTTCCTCTGGCCAGAAGAGAAAGCAGAATGAGGTGTGAGATAGCACTTTCTTGAAGTATATATAGGCCAAACGAATGTTTCAGCTATTATTTGGCATCCATTTTCCCAGGCAAGGCCCTATCACACAGTGGACAGTGCCTGACTCAGAACACTAAACTTTGACCCTCCTCTGGTCAGCCCAGACAGTGCCTTAGCTCCTTCCCCAAGATGGATATTTTATCTTCCCACCTTCTCAGTGAACATATTACTCCTCCTGCCTCTAAAGGATCTTATTTTCATATGTTAATTCATAACAGCAGAGGTAAAACAAAACAAACATTCATGTAAAGCTTTAACATTTGATATTGGTGAGGAAAACAATACTGCTGGGATACTGATGAGGGGCATGGGTATCTCTCCCTGGGCAACAGGGCGTCATGTACTTGCCTTCAAGATATCTTGTATTCCAAAACTCCCCTCAGCCTCGTTCTTCCGTGCCTTCCTAAGGTCCTATGGATACTGCTAGGCTAGCCATTCACGCCCTACCATGTGAATATCGGTTCATACACCCTATCTACTAAAGGCATTACTACCTGCTGTTCCGTGCCCCACCCTGCCCTTCTGGCTTCATGACCCTCATATGTCTGCAATTCCCATTGTCAACTCCCAGGGCACAGTCCACTCCCTGGCCCCCTTGGCTACAGGATGGCAAGAAAGGCAATGTTATGTCCGCTGACCGCCACCAGGGGCCAGAGAATACGCCTGAGCTTGACTCTGTAGGAACAATGGGGACAAGGCTCCTAGTCTCTCCACTTGGGAACCAACAGGACCGTGGCGGGAGATTTGAACCCACCAACAGGACCTAGGGGGGTGTCCCCAGGTGTGTACATAGTTGGCCAGCTGGCCAGTAGTTGTTGCCTTTGTTGTGTACTAGTAAACCATGCTGATCGCTACATCCATCTCAGTGGTTTTTACATGCGTCTAACCCACTACAATGGCAACGAGGATGGGATCCCGCTGAGCATTCCAGCCGGGCTGACGGGACTCCGCGAGGGAAGACAATGCACCGCTACCTACACTCCTCCGATCAATGAGCAATGAGGGTGAGCAAGCCGCTTCCCAGCCACAGCCCCGACCGATCAGCACAATGGCCGTTGCTCCGGGATCAGGGCTGGTACTGCCATTTGATACAGCCCGTCCGCAGCAATGGGGAGACTGGATCACCGGCCTGAAGTCAGTCCTGATATTCTATCAGGTGTTGGATGAGGCCAGGAATAAGGGCCTCCTACTCGGGTCCTGCGGGCCCGCCATCGTAGAACTGGCCCAGTACCTACTCTCCCCCAAGAAGCTTGATGACTGCACCTTTGATGAGATCATCACTGCAGTCCAGAAGCACTACACGCCCAAGCCGTCGGAGATGACGTGCCACATGGTGTTCCACCAGTGGAGCTCCGCCGCCTGGCATCAGAGTGCAAATTCGGAGCACACTTGGACACGGCCCTCCGAGACCGTTTCGTCACAGAACTCCGGGAGGAGAAACTACGGCAACACATAATGGAGGGTGAGACGGTCACGATAGCATCGGCCATCGCCACCACCACTGAGTGGGAAAGGTCCCACCCAGCAGCCACCACCACGCACAAGGCTGCCATCACCATGCCGGGTGACCCTGAGGACGGAGAGGTCCACTGCACCGCATGCAAACACGCAAGCTCCGCACCGCACTCCAGCCTCGCATGCGAGCTCCGCACGCAAGCATCCCAGCTCAGCAGCCCTAGAGTGCGCCAGCTGCAGCGACAGGCACGAGAGGAAAACATGCAGTTTCTGAGATGCCACACGTCGAAACTGTGGGCACACAGGCCACATTGCCCGGGTATGCCACTCAAAGGGAACCAGCCGGGCCCAGCCACCGCGTCACAGAGTGGATGCCCACTTCGAGGATGACGCAGCAGCGGAGAACCTCTACCACCTCACACATGCATCGGAACAGGTACTGAAAACTCCCCGGCCAATCATCCACCCCTAAAATACAATTCAGTGTAAAAATCGAGGAGTCCCCATGCCTTATGGAGATAGACTCTGGCTCCGCAACCTCAATCATTTCCGAGGTCACACTCAAACACTTATGCCCTAAGGGGGGACCCCGCTTGCGCCCATCCCCAGTGACGCTCATGGACTTTCAGCGGAACCAGGTGCCGATTAAGGGGGTCGGGAGTTTCAGAGTACAATACCGTGGATTTAAGGGCTGTCTGGATGTGATTGTGGTAGAGGGCGACCTGGTCAGCTTGCTGGGTCGCACCTCTATTGAACCCCTGGGGATTTCGATCGAGGGAATCCAGCTATGCACAGCCCATGATTTCCACGGAATATGCCGTGATTTTCTCGCCGTTTTTTATGACTCTCTGGGCCGTTATCCAGGCCCCCCGGTGTCCCTGCGGCTAGACCCCAAGGTGGCCCCCATCCGAATGCGTGCCAGGACGGTTCCATTGTCGGTCAAGCAAAAAATCGATAACGGAACTGGACCGCCTAGTAGCTCAAGGCATCCTGGAACCGGTCTCCCACATGGCGTGGAAGACCCCCATAATCATGGTAGAAAAGTCAAACGGGGCAGTCCGCATCTGCGTGGACTACAAATGTACGCTAAATAAGGCGCTACAGGACCATGCCTATCTGTGGTTAGCCACGTACTGGCTACAGGACCATGCGGTACCTGTGGTTAGCCACGTACTGGCCACCTGGGGGGGGGCAAAGATTTTGGGAAACTTGATCTTGCCTGGGCTTACCAGCAGTTGCCGGTAGATGAGGTGACTGCTGAGGCGCAAACTATAGTGACCCACTAGGGGCAGGCCCGTAGCTAGGACATTTTTAGTGGGGGGCCCTGGGGAAAGTGGGGGGGGCCAAAAGCCCCACGCATGTGCACTGACATCACAAAAAGTGCACTGACATCACAATAAATAAGAAATCAAATAAAAATAAAATATGCTCAGCACTGAGATGCACCCCACTCTCCCTCCCTGATGCCTAGCCAAGGCATGGATAGAGGGCTCCCAGAAAGGGAAAGAAATTGAAAAAAGGAAAAGAAAGAAATGGGGGAAAGGGAAACAAAAAAAGCGAAGGAAACAAAGAAAGAAAGAAATGGAAGAAAGGAAAGGGAAAGAAAATGAAAGCCTCTGTGCATGTTTCTTTCCCCCCAAGTTCCAAATCCCCCCCCCACAGCAGTTAAAAAGGAGCTTGAATGCTTACACTGTAATGTTTCCCTTTGGCTGTGGGTTCCCGGGTCTACTCACTGAGCCACCTGTTCTCAGGTCCATTCAGCATATACAAAACGAAACTGAAACAAGAGCTCCATCCAACAGGACCAAACCAAATCACACAGATATTAGGGGAAGAGAGCAGACAATTCCACTACATGTATACAATGAATATACCACAAGATTACAAGAGCAAGTCCCTTTTTGGGGTGGGGGAGTGAGAGAGCAACAGAAAATACACTGACGGGCTGTTCTCTCCCCTCCCCCCCGCAGAGGCAGATGGGGAGGCCCCATTCAACCCAGTGAGTAATACTCCTGCAGGGCCCCTGGAACTGGCTTTTGAGCAAGGGAAACCTTTACCTTTA
>NW_015163095.1:1490455-1503801 GCF_001447785.1 Gekko japonicus | reverse complement strand
GGCTGGCGAGCTCGCGGCTCTCCAGCCAGCTGCTTCGGCTGCAGCAGGTCCCTCTTCTCTGGGCCTTCTTACCTTCTAATGAGAACCCGCTGCGGGGATAATTCTCTTCCTTTTCTCCCCCCTCCCCATCTCTGCCAGCCTCTCTCTGTGTGTCACATCTCTGCTTTGAGACAGCGAGTCGTACTGACAAACAGAAAGGAAAAACGATCTTCCCTCCCCCTTCCTAGAGTTCCCCCCTCCTTTGGCTGTCGTTAAAACTTTCCTCCCTATTTTGTGTGGATCAATTAGCGGAGTTTATCTCTCACCCCCCCCCCCCGCAATCTCTGGATATAATAAGGTTAAGCAAGCCAAGCTGCGTCCAAAATGACAACTCTGGCTGGAGGAAAGTTTTAACGACAGCCAAAATCGGTGTAGCAAAAATAAAATAAAAAGGAGCGGGGAACTCTAGGAAGGGGGAGGGAAGATCATTTTTCCTTTCTGTTTGTCAGTATGACTCGCTGTCTCAAAGCAGAGATGTGATACACAGAGAGGGGCTGGCAGAGATGGGGGGGGGGAGAAAAGGAAGAGACGTTTTGCCCAGAGGATGATGCGACCAGCGCCGGGAGCAGAATTATCCCAGCAGCTGGTTCCCATTAGAAGGTAAGACTGTCGAGCAAGAGAACGGAAAAGTGGATTCTGGATTTGTGTGAGGCCGAGGGAGGGGGCTTTGACTGTGTGTCAGTGGCGGCGGGCGATGCCGACAACCTACCAAATTCCACCAGGGAGAGGGAGGGGAAGAAAGCAAGCAAGAGAGGGACTCGGATCCAGGACTCGAGCGGTGGAGCAAGAGGCACAGATCAATCACACACATGCACACACGGAGTGTTGAACTCGCGCCGGCCTTCCCCAGCAGAAGCCGAGGCTCGAGGGGCAGGAAATGGGAAGAAGACAGCCGCCGCTGCCACGGAAAAGAGCCCAGATGACCCCTGGCAGAGGGGGGAGCAGGGGGGAGCAGGAGATCGGGAGGGAGGGCCCCCACAAAACTTGCGGAGGGCCCGGGCCCCGAGGGCCCCACGCAGGCTACGGGCCTGACTGGGGGGCATTCCGTGTCAATAGACTGCAATTTGGGGTGAGTGTGGCACCCGGGTTATTCCACCAACTGATGGATTCTCTTCTCAGAGGAATACCCGGCATCACCCCGTTCTTTGATGATGTGATGATTGCCGCTGCCACGCTGGCCGACTTCGCAGACTGCCTCCGCGCTGTCCTCCACCATTTCCAGGACGCCGGACTCAAAGTAAAACAAGAGAAGTGCCTGCTGAGGGTGCCATCAGTGGACTTTCTAGGTTTCACGGTGGACGCACAGGGCCTACACACAACCCACGACAAAGTAAAGGCAATGGTGGAGGCCCCTTTTTTGGCCCTGGCCCTAGTTTAGGACAGCCGGATCTCTCTTGGGCCAGGGACCACCAGAAGGTTCTTATTACCAGAGCCTAACACTCTTATGTTTGCTAATGATTTTATAGCATTTGAAATAAAATGTTAAAAAAGGAAAATGGGCAAGAAGAGGCACCCCTGCTGTAGAAGCAGCAGAAAGTGGATGGAAGTGGGCTGCAAAGTATCTGCACATGCCTCATCCCTGTGGTCCCTGTGTTGTTGGCTGCTCTCCATGCCCCTCCCACTGGTGAGCCACTGTGCCAGTGCAGAAGTGCTGAGGAGACAACAATCGTGTGGGCCCTCCCTGCTACAGAGCACAGAGTCTACCCTCCAAAGCATCAATTTTCTCCAGGGGAACTGATCTCTGTCATCTGGAGATCAAATGTAATTCCCAGGGGTCCCCAGGTCCCACCTGGAGGCTGGCATCCCTAAACCTGACATTTCCCCTGGAGAAAATTGGAGATTGGACTCTATTATACAGGGTTGCCAGCTCTGGATTGGGAAATAACTGGATATTTTAGGGGTGGAGCCTGGGGAGGATGGGAGGGGGGGAGGGACCTCAGCAGGGTATAATGTCATAGAGTCCACGCTCCAAAGCAGCCATTTTCTCCAGGGGGGTGGATCTTGGTCATCTGGACATCAATTGCAATAGTGGAAGGTTGGCAGAAGAAGCACCACAGCTCAGGTGGGGAGGGAAACACAGGAACACATGAAGCTGCCTTAGTGTCAATCAGACACTTGATCCATCAAGTCAGCATTGTCTACTCAGACTGGCAGAGGCTCTTCAGGGGGCTCTGGCAGAAATCTTTCACATCACCTACAGTTAAAGATAGGGTTGTCAACCCCAAGGTAGGGCTGGAGATCTCCTGGGACTACAACTGATCTTCAAGCAATAGAGACTAGTTCAGCTGGAGAAAACAGCAGCTTTGAAAGGTGGATTCTGTGGCATCATACCCCATTGAAGACCCTCCCCTTTCCAAACCCCGACCTCCTCAGGCCCCACCCCCCAAATATCCAGGTATTTCCTATCCTGGAGCTGGCAACCATAGTTAAAGGGTTTGGGGGGAGGATTTCAGAGCTTAGCCATTTTGACAGTGGGGCTTCACTCCAGTCCCCTTGCCAAATTGTCTGCAGGTAGAGGACCAAGCTACAAACTACACATAATATTCCGCATGTATCAGTGTTCTTTCTGTGTGGGAAAATTGAGCGGGGGGGGGGGCAGGGCCCTTCCTCCCCCTACAGCAGCACTCCAAGTCCATTTGGGATCACCTTTATTTTTTATAAAGCCATTCCCACAGCTGCTGTGTGGCAGTGGGGAACCCAAGTTGGGTCCAGGGAACCAGGGCTCAACTTATTAAAAACCCAAATGTGTAGTTTGGTCCAGAACGCTGAACATTCTGCTTGCATTCACTCTACAGTTTCCCCTTTCAGCCAGATCAAAGGGGTAAAATACAGGAGTGACAGGAGTCACACACGTAGTTGGCCACACAGGACAAATGACTCATGTAGAAGCAGCCCTGGTCATCTTAAAGTCCTTACTCTGCACACAAACACCCACCATAGTTATAGTCTGTTCTTAGGGTTGCCGAGTCCATTTGTCTTTGCGGCGGGAGACTCCCGGATGGTGTCCCGAGTTTTCCCCTCAGATGGCTGTGGCCCCGCCCCCAGCGTGCCCGGCATCATCACGTTACATCCGGCTGACGTGCACGCCGGGGTGGGGTTTTCCCCGGGGCCTGATTCCGCAGCGGCAGAAATCGGGCCTCCAAAGTGGGGGGAAATCCGCCGCCCCGGGGGACTTGGCAGCCCTATCTGTTCTCGCCTGTTTTATGAGACCCCTTTTAAATTGTTAAATGTTTTATGGTGTGCTTACACTCCAACTGGATTTATTAAGTCTGTGTTAATAGGTCATTACTTTAACTAGTTCTGTTTGGTGTTTTTATCATGTTTTACCTGTAAACTACCTCAAGCAGGTTTCCTGGAGGGTTGGCATAGAAATATTTTAAATAAAATAAATATAAGGGGGGCTGTATGTTGCAAATACACATTTTAATGCAATGATCTAGGTGTGAGTTTTATGCCTTTTCAATGTAGAAAAGTCTTAATGTGCAAAGTGGTTTTTAGCTTTCATTTCTTTGAACTTCTCCTTGCCCTGTTATGGGACTTTGCTACAAAATGTAGCAGCAACCTTTATAGCCCTAAAATAAAGAGGCTGGTTCCACAGATCTGGCACATCTAATTGCTCTCGTTTTGGGGGGTGGAGTTAATCAAGGCCGTGTTGTATTCTTTTTGAGGTTACAGACAAGGTATTACTCTGTGGTGGACCACTGAGGTCCTCAGCTAACTGCTTCCCAGCCAGTAGAGCACTCACCAGGGAGATGGGGTGTCTCTGCTAACACTGACGGAGACCAGGGCCCCCAGAGCCCATCAAGGGACAGGCCATCAGGTTTGGTGCGCACTTGGATGCGGTACAGCTGCCCTGGGAGAAGATCACTGAGGCGGCATGTGCGGCTGTTCCTAACTTCAATCTGCAAGAGACAGAGCCAAGCAAGAGTAAGAATGGACAAAGACGTTTCTTTCACCAACCCCAGTGGTACTTTGGAGCAACAGTGTTTGACTCCTGCTGGAGCCTCTGTGCAGAGTGTTGTGTAGGGTTGCCAAGTGTTGGGGTTTTTTTGCGGCGGGGGGCTCCCGGACGGCGTCTTCTGCGCGCGCATAAAGCGCGCTCGTGCCGTGCGCAATGGCTGTGGCCCCGCCCCCAGCGTGCCCGGCGTCATCACGTCACATCCGGATGACGTGCACGCCGGGGTGGGGTTTCCCCCGGGGCCCGATTCTGCGGCGGTGGAAATTGGGCCTCCAAAGCGGGGGGAAATCCGCCCCCCGGGGGGACTTGGCAGCCCTAGTGTTGTGTCCTGGGAACCGCCACTAGGCAGTGGCCAGGTGAACAGAGCTTGATTCCTAAAGAACAATTGAGGCTAGGCTCCTGAGGTCCACTAGGGGAACCAATAGAAACCTTGGCGGGAGATTCAAACCCCCCAATGGGATCCAGGGGTGTTCCCTTGGATATGTATATAGTTGGCCACTTGGCCGTTTGTCTTTGTCTTTGTAGTGTGAAGTACCGAGTAAACGCGTGTTTCTTATGTCGTTGTCCGAGTCGTGATGTATCGAACCGAGTGCTTTACACAGAGATTCCCTTGCAGTCTCTGTGCACCGGTTGTGCTTCCCTACATAAATCATACCCTGGATGGGGGGTACCATAAGTCTTCAACGTCATAAAGAACCTCATAGGCCAAGAATTCCACATAGCTGAGGCGTGGGGGATCCCAAGCCACATGCAACTGTCTTGCCACCCTGGGCCATTCAGCTGTTACATTCTCTGGTGGAGAAATGAGACCTACAAATAAACAAACAAAAGGAGATAAAAATCAAAGTTCTTTCTGTTACTGTTTGCTGGCAGTGAAGGATGGGGAGGGGCCACTGAACAGGGAAGCATCTCGCTGTGGCCTCTGGTGGGTGTATTTGGCAGCCTGTCTAACAAAGGAGAGGCTAAACATCTGGGAGATCTGTCACAATCCAGGCATGAGTCTTGTTTGATCTATGGCAAGATCCTGTCAGCAGAAAGGCATACAATGGAACAACAGGCTTGAAGAGAGGCAAAATGAATATTAATGAAACCAGAAGTGCAGAACAAAGAGAAAAAGCAATACTAGGAATTCCTGAAGATCGTTTCAGTCATGTTGGTTTGAAGCAGTAGAACAAAGTTTGAGTCCAATGGTGGTACCTTTAAGACCAGCATAAAATTGTGTTGAACTTAAAGGTGCCACTGGACTCGAACTTTGTTCTAGAAGTTCCTGCAAACCCACAGTTGAGGCTGATTTCCATATCAGAGCCAAGTTGCTCACCCCAAGGGCTGAGTGAGGCTGGCCAGCCCTCCCCTGCCTCTCCCTCACTTCAGCCTCTGGCCACTGTCCAGGACTTGGAGCGGCTAATCTCCCGTCACCTTCTCCCCTGGCTCCTCTCTTTAAAAATGGCATGGCAAGCTGCATGTGCCCTGTAAAGGCTTCCTGAATGCTTGTGAAATTCTTTCTTCTCTAGAGAGTTCAGCCACTATTTTTGTTCCCTGTTGCCAGGGCAACCAAGAAGATGGCCAAGCTCTTATGAGAGAAAGGAATCTCAAGAGAGTCTGGGATGCCCTACAGGACAAGCGCTTCTTGCTGTGCTGTGTTTAAAAGAGGCCTAGACAAGGCAAAGAGGACTCCTTTTTCTGGCTCCTCATAGTGACAGTGGAGGGGGTGAGGCAGAAGAGGCTGTGGAGGAGACAGGTAGATGGAATGGCATCTGTCTCAGTTAGCCTCATTTTAGAGTCAGCCCTGCATCCTCCCCCCCCCCCCCCCGAACCCACACATATCTTGCCAGCTGCAAAATATATCAAGGTCCTCAGTCAACTTCTCTTACCTTGGAGTTGCTTGGCTGGACTAGGATGTCATATGCTGAGTGGATATTGGAAGCAGCCTCACATTGCTTATGGTTTGCACCCTCACTCCTGTTGATGTGGGCATATGAGACTGCAATGTAGGAATCACCTAGGCATTTTGGCCATCTGAGTACGTACTTCCAGGCACACAGTCCTAGTTACAACTCATCCCAGGACAGCACGTACCTCAACAACCAAATTAAATTGGGAGATGGAACAAGTTGATACAGCCTTCTTTCTTCTGCCCTCTGGTGTCTCTTTTCATCTCGTTATGAATATTTATTCAGTTTAGTAACTACTGAAATGGTTATTAATCAAAACATACGACAGCATTCAACATGGGACATTTTATTTTGATATCTACATACATCAGTGTATGTCTGTATATCACATGTCACTATTGCTCCCTGTTTTCATTTCCCCATATTATTAACTTATATATCGATTAGATGTTTAAGAATAAAAACATTCAAAGGTGAACAAGAATACAAGGAACAATCGTCAGTTTTCACACTTATAGCTTGCCCCACCAGGGTACTTGGTCCTACACCAATCACGGATGAGGGGACGGGGGGGGGAGTGGCGATGTTCGTACGGGAGGCTTACTCCTTCAAGGCGCTCCCCTCGTTGGAGATTGCGGGCCTAGAGTGTGTCGGCCTGTTGCTGGAAGCCGAGGAGAGTGTGGCAATCTGGCTGGTGTGCCGTCCGCCTAATGCGCCGGCCAGTTGCCTGCCGTCCCTGCTGGAGGCCGTATCAGGCTGGGCGCTGGAGCACCCTAGGCTATTAGTCTTGGGTGACTTCAACGTCCACGCCGAGGACGCAACCTCCAGCCGGGTTATGGACCTAGTGACGTCCATGGCGGCGCTGGGACTCTCCCAATGTGTATCGGTTCCTACGCACCAGGCGGGGCACACGCTTGATTTAATCTTCTCGATGGGGATTACAGTGGACTGGATCACTGCAGATGCAGTGCCATGGTCGGACCATTATGCCCTGAAGGCCCATGTGAACGTCCCGCCCCGACCCTGTATAGGCGGCGAGCAGATTTTAGCTTGCTCGCGGAAGCAAAAGGACCTAGTGCGGCTTCAACTGCCTCTGCGGGAACCAATGCCCCCCCGGCGGTTCGTTGGGTGAGCTTGTGGACGACTGGCACAGTCGACTCTCCACAGCCATCGATGTGATCGCTCCCTGGCGCCCTCTGCGCCTTCGCTCTAGGCTGGCCCCCTGGTATACCCAGGGGTTGCGGCTGATGAAGCAAGAGTTAAGACGGTTAGAGAGATGGTGGCGCCGAGCTCGCGATGAGGCTACAAGAGCATCCTATAGGACGTTTATGAGATCCTATGAGATGGCAGTCAAGGCTGCAAAGAGGAATTTCTACACAGCCAGGGTTGCGTCCGCAACCTCTTGCCCAGCCCAATTATTTAGAACAATTTGGTCTTTGACGGCTCTGCCTCAGCGCAGAGAAAATGATAGGGGATCGGATATTGGCTGTGAGGCTTTTGCGAGCTATTTCGCAGATAAAGTCTTATCACTCCGCCGCAACCTCCCCGCCACAGTTGAAACAGTTAGTGAACTTGAGGCCCCTTGCGCGTCTTCGGGGCCGGGTTTAGAATGCTTTGACCAGCTCAGCCTGGAGGAAGTCGACAGATTGCTTGTAGCTGTATGCCCAACCACGTGCGACCTTGATCCATGCCCCTCCTGGCTCATTAAAGCGGGCCACGAGGGGTTTCGACGTGCCGTGAGGGAGATTGTCAACACGTCCCTCTCAGAGGGGCGGTTCCCCGAGGCACTCAAGGAAGCGTTGGTCCGCCCTCTCTTGAAAAAAACAACTTTGGACCCGACTGAATTGGCCAACTATTGGCCGGTGTCCAATTTGCCCTATTTGGGCAAATTGATTGAGAAGGCGGTGGCGTGTACTGGTTGCCCTGACTGATGACCTCCGTAGACATCTGGATCAAGGTGGTGTGGCGGCACTGTTGTTGTTAGATCTGTTGGCTGCATTTGATACAGTCGACCATCAGCTGCTGGCCCACCGCCTCGCCGATGTGGGGATTAGGGGGCTTGCCCTTCAATGGCTTGCCTCATTTCTCCAAGGTCAGGGACAGAGGGTAGTGCTAGGGGAGCAGCAGTCCCAGAGACACCCGCTGGAGTGTGGGGTGCCTCAGGGGGCTGTGCTCTCCCTGATGCTGTTTAACATATATATGCGCCCCCTCGCCCAGATTGTCCGGAGGTACGGGCTGGGGTGTCATCAATACGCAGATGACACCCAGCTCTATTTGATGTTGGGCGGCCGGTCAGACTCCAACCCAGAAGATCTGCACCAGGCCTTACAAGCTGTGGCTGGGTGGCTCAGGCTGAGCAGGCTGAAGTTAAACCCGACGAAGACGGAGGTCCTGTGCTTGAGTTGGAACGGATCGGGGTTGGGACTCCCGACCTTTGATGGGGCACCTTTGGTGCCAGCCTCGGAGGTTAGGAATTTGGGAGTGTTCCTGGACCCCACCTTAACGATGGGGGCCCAGGTGGCGGCCACTGCCAGATCAGCCTTTTATCATCTTCGGCTGATACAGCAGTTGGTTCCTTTCCTTGACCGCAATGACCTAGCTACAGTGATCCATGCGACGGCTCACCTTGAGGCTAGACTACTGTAACGCTCTCTACATGGGGCTGCCTTTGTCGCAAATCTGGAAGCTACAGCTGGTGCAGAATGCTGCGGCCAGGTTGTTGGTGGGCGCCTTAGGCCGGGAGCACATCCGACCTGTGCTGAAAGCGCTGCACTGGCTGCCTATAGCATACCGGATTCACTTCAAAGTGCTGGTGCTTACCTTTAAAGCCCTACATGGCCAGGGTCCAACTTACCTGAGGGACCGCATTTCCCCATATATTCCCCAAAGAGCACTTCGGTCAGGATCACAATACCGACTGGTGATCCCGGGCCCTAAGGAGGCCAAGCTTGTGGCAACAAGGACCAGGTCTTTCTCAGTGGCGGCTCCTACCTGGTGGAATGAGCTCCCGGAGGAGATCAGGGCCCTGCGGGACTTGGTGCAGTTCCGCAGTGCCTGCAAGACGGAGCTTATGAGTAGGAGCCGCCACGGCCACTTACATCACAGCCACTAACATCACCGCACCGCTATAGAGAGAGACCGCTGGGGGGGGGGATTGGACGACATCTTCCATTCCCCCAGCCTTCCCCCTGCTACGTATGATATCAGGAGTTTATTTATGCATCCGCAGAACTGATTTTAGCCTGTTTTAAATTTGTACTTGTATTCTGTAAACTTGTATACACTTTGTGCCCAATGTGAGCCGCCCTGAGCCCGTTCACGGGGAGGGCGGGGTATAAATGCAATAAAATAAAATAAATAATAAAATAAACAACTACATCTTGCCAATACTTTTCTGGCAAACGTTTTCTTCCAGTTTTGTCCTGTAACAAATATTCCAGAATAAGATGACTGGAATGTTTTAGTCACAGAAATGGCAGGGAAGGCTGAACCATCCCCTCCCACTGCAAGGGGCTGTGGCACAAAGTGGGGGCAGAAAATACTTTTAAAGGTGAGTCCTCTGTCACACATCTGACATGATCTGACTCATGTCAGATGTGAGACCTTTGCTTATTTTAAAAAAAACAAAAGCTGGGAATTCAGAAAATCTGTTACACATAGGGTGCGTTCAGACGGGGCGTTTCAGCCAGCAGAAACTGCATCGGTTCCAACTGGTGCAGTTTATGCTGGCTGAAATGCGATCACACTTACCTCCGATCTGTGGAGCCCATCGCTGTATGCCCGCTTACACACAGCGTTTTTTTTTTAACCCAGTTTGCGCATGCGCATAGGCAGCCATCCACAGAATGGTGATCTTTGTGCATGTGCAAAACACCCCGTCCCGAAAAGCATGCCCTGAAGAGAGGACTTACCTTTAAAGTTTAAAGACCAAACTGGCCTCCCTGAGGTCCCGGACTCCTCTAAAACCTTAAACTAAGGACCCCCCCTTTTTTTAAACAAACGCCGGGGCGAAGCTTTGCCCAAGGGCATATCTAACAAAAAAAATGGCAGGCAAAAAGTGGAAGCCTCGGGCTTCCGAACGAAAGTGACTCTACAGCGGTGGAGAGCGATCAGACGGGGGGTAAAGCGGTTACAACCAGTGCACTCAGGATACCACCACTTATGGACCTAGTAGCCAAATACACCGGTTTAAAACTCTTTGCAACGGTTAGGGATGGAAGGCAGATGTTCTACGTGTGAACGCTGGTAAGTACACCGATTCCAACAGGCACCTATACCGTTGTAAATGCCCCGTCTGAACGCACCCATATTGTTGTGATATTATATTGGTATAACAGTATTCAATTGCCTATTAAAAAGACAAAGAGCCCCCTGGTGACTGGAGGAGGAAATGGCTCTGCTGAGACAATGGCCGAATCTGCATTTGTCTTTCCCACCAGTATCCCAGCCTTTTGACTTAGTCTTCAAAACAGCTGTCTACATTTGGTGTCGTTTTCACACCTCAACAGTGCTAGCATACTTTTGCACGTTCACATATGTTTGTTTTTTGCCACCCGTAGGGGATTTTTTATTGCGCTTTCTAATAACTACAAACTAAAAACTACAAACAGAAAAAATGGGAAGGGGGGACTACAATCTTTAGGAGAAAGTAAAGAAAACCCTCTAAAAACCCAAGAAATGGTGATCATACAAACATCTTACAGAATTACCTTCCTTCTTAAATGCAAGTTAACTTTCGTTGAAAATGATAATCTATCTGGTAAAACATTTGGATATTTCACCAACAATTCTAACTTCATAAAAAGACTGTGAATATCGATATAAAATAGGCATGTTTTAGGTGCTCCAGAGTGCATTAACAATCTATTTTTTCCCCTTTCTGTGTCTCAATTGATATCTTTGTTTGGGGCCAAGAGCCCCCAATTTAGAGTCTGAGCCCTCATCAGAAGATCCAGCCTCTCCTTCTTTCTCGCACTCTTTGGAGCCATTGGTTACTCCTTCTCCTGCTGGGCGACCATGTTGATGCAAAAACTTGCAGGCCTTTTCAACAGAGTCAATCCTTTCTTTACCATTTGTATATCTGAGGATTAATCCTTCGGGTATTAACCATCTGTAGGAAACCTTGTGACTTTGTAGAAATGAAACCAAGTCTCTATATTTCCTTCTCTTCCTTCTTATCTCGAATGGAATGTCTTTCAAAACTTTTATGTCTTTGTCTTTTATCTTCAAGGTAACTCCATTGGTTGCTTTCAATAGTTGATCTCTCACTTTTCTTCGGGAGAATCTTATTGTGACTTCCCCTGGCAGATTATTCTTTCTGATAAATTCTGAATACGATCTGAAGACTTGTATGGGAAATTATAGCTGTTTCTATACAAATGCTAGAAGCATCCGAGGTAAAATTGGGGAGTTGGAGTGCTTGGTGTTGGAGGGACATTGTGGGTATTTCAGAAACTTGGTGGGATGAGGAAAATCAGTGGGATACGGTGAAGATAGGGGGGAAGGGTTGGAGGTGGGGTGGCTCTGTATGTCAGAGAGGGTATAAAGTCCAGAAAGATTGAGAGGCTAAGAGAATTGGATTCGCTTCTGGAAATTCTATGGGTTGAAATAGGGGGGCCAAAAGGAAACTTAACACTGGGAGTTTATCGCCCACCAGATCAAAAGATAGAGGAGGATTATAAAACGATGAATGAATTCAAGAAAGCAGCTAGACAAAAACACTGTGTCATAATAGGTGATTTTAACTACCCACACATTGAGTGTTCAGGTTGACAGTGGGCGGGGGAGAAGAGCGGACCCAGCACCCAGCCAATGGCACGCAAGTACTCTTGAGTGGCAGTTGATGAGCCAGTGGCTGATGGGAGAGCTGAAAATGGCCAACGCGTTAGGGCAATTATATATATAGGATGTCTTTTGAGAAGGCGCGGTCTGAATGAAAAGCAGCCAACTGGCAGGACCGAGGAATCTTTGATGGGAGGAAGGCCCAAGTCAGAGCACTCAATGGCCCTTTCTGTACTCACAACTTACTGCAGAGTATCTGTGTAGTCAAGCCTTTAAAACCTCACTTTGGATTTCTGTACCTGCCATCTGCACCAATCTTACACCATCTGGTGTATTGATTCTGCAGCTACAATTTAAAAACCACAGTTTTAAAAATCGGGGTGGAACGTCACTTTTGACACGGGGAGGTGTCCATTTTTTTTTAATAGCCACATGGAAGAAATATTTGGGTGGCAGCCTGCTGCTAGGCCTAGGCCAGGTCTTCTGAATAACCCAGAATGAAACTAAGGCAAAAGAGTTAATTGAGGAAAACAAAAGTGAACAGCATATGAAAGAAAATGAAAGCATTATAACATACATTCACACTAATACACCCTCTTACTTATTGTATTGAAAAATATACAACCAAAAGGATCCAGAGACATAAATAGTTAGAACTCCACTGGTAATTAGATGACACTGTTCTCAGCCAAAGAGTAATAGTGGGCCATTCACTCAGACATAGTATCTGGCATGCTAAGAAATATTGCCAAAACTGCTCTTCCCCACCAAGAAAACAAAATACAGTTAATAACCTCAAGTTAGGGGGAGGGGAGGGGTTAAGCTATCAAAAGAACTTCAGTTACAATTTCAGGTTAGACAAAGAATCTTTATGTAAGGAAGATGGTAATTTATCAGAAAGCATTTGTAGTTGTAATAGTTAAACTGAATATGTACAATTGTCATGTTCCATTTAAGTACGGTTTGGTTGCAAACAACATGGCTGCACTATAATCAAGAGAAAAACAGGTTGCTTACCAGTAACTGGTGATCTTCGAGTGGTCATCTGTGCATTCACACCAATGGGATCTAGTGCGCCTGCGCTGGATCTGCCGGTGCCGTAGCAAGCTCTCTTAAAAGGATTTTCGTGCCTGGCCCAACTGAGCATGCTCAGGAGCCCCAGTTAGCATGCCCAGAAGGGCAGGCACGGACATCCCGCCAGTTCCTACCAACCGCCGCGTATCAATCTCCTAACAAAACAGGTAGAAGAAGACAGCAGCAGGGCAGGAGGGCCATTGGTGTGAATGCACAGATGACCACTCGAAAATCACCAGTTACTGGTATGCAACCTGTTTATCTTCTTCTTGGTCTCTGTGGTTCACACCAATGGGAGATTAGCGAGCAGTAGCCTACCTGGAGGTGGGTGCTGTCAGGTGTTTACTGCTTAGCCGATGATAAAACCTGACGTCCCAGACTGTCACTGGTGGACTTGCGGACGTCTAGGGCGTAGTGCCTGATAAAGGTATTAGGCGTGGCCCAGGTTGCGGCTCTGCAAATGTCTTGCAGCTGTACTCCCTTCAAGAACGCAGTGGATGTAGCGACAGCCCTGGTGGAATGAGCCCGCACCGGGCCTGGCAACAGCTGTTTCGCCAGTAGGTAACACAGTTCTATCAGACCTACAATCCACTTGGATAGAC
>NW_015163095.1:1489811-1489993 GCF_001447785.1 Gekko japonicus | reverse complement strand
TCCCATAAAGCTGCTGGAGCTTTGACTGGAGGGTACAAACGTAGTAACCTGTCAGGAAACGTTTGGTAACGGGATGGGAAAACAGGGTGCAACCATCAACACGAACATGAAAAGCTGATAACGCGGCCAGGTAAACCTTCAACGAGGAGAAGGTGAGCCCCGAGTCAGCCAGGGATAGGATG
>NW_015163095.1:1484437-1486437 GCF_001447785.1 Gekko japonicus | reverse complement strand
TCTCCCCAAGACAGAAAATACAGTACTTATGACCATCCGGAGGAGCCAATTTGCTTCCACAAGTTCGGCAACGATCAAAACCCCCCCATTTCTTCAACTTTTTTGTCTTTTTCTCCATAGACTGAAGAAGAAAAAGTCCAAACGACGAGAAGGGCTGGTGGTAAAAAGCCCAACGGCGGGAGAGGGGTGGGGGGGGGGGGGGGACAGCGGCCCGAAGGCCTGAGGTAATTTTACCTCAGACGGCGAAAAACAAAAACTGTCCTTTAAAAAAAAAACGACAAGAAAAGGGAAAACAGAAGAGAAACTGAGAGAAAAAACGAGAGCTGATCACTAAAAGTGACCAAAAACAGCGATCCGGCCAGACCTCTCGAAGACAGGTCTGCTCAGCGCGGCGGTAAGGAAAGAACTGGCGGGATGTCCGTGCCGGCCCTTCTGGGCATGCTCACTGGGGCTCCTGAGCATGCTCAGTTGGGCCAGGCACAAAAATCCTTTTAAGAGAGCTTGCTACGGCACCGGCAGATCCAGCGCAGGCGCACTAGATCCCATTGGTGTGAAGCACAGAGACCACAAAGAAGATACACTAATATTGTTAGTTTGAACAGAGTATATGAACACGAAATTGGACTAGGCAGTTGCTTCTATCACAGTTTGGTCATCATAGCACTGTGTGTTACTGGATACTGTGCAGGCTCCTGCATGCCCTAGAAAGGCCTTCACCCATTCCACATTTCCTTGTTTCTTAATCTGAAGGAAGACTTACCAACAGTTTCCACTGAGAGATTCTGGGATAGAATGGTATCATTGGTAAAGCTGTCTAGCACCTCAACATAGAGCTCTATGAAGAGTTTGACACTATTATGGTCACTGGGAAAGACGCAGATATGGCGCCAGCTTCCATCACTCTGTCTCTCTGAGGTCAGCAGGCATTCTCTGTGCTGTTCTCTGTGGGGATGAATGGGAAAAGTCAGAGAATCACAGACAGAGCTGCAGATTTCTCCACTGTACCCTCTCCTGGCCCTGTCCAAAGGGAACAGGGAGTTTCAAATCCCACCCCCCCCAGACACGCTTCTTCCAGACCACCCACTCATCTATTGACAGCTATTTGGGTGGTGTTCTTTCCCAAGCAGCTTGGGCTATGGATAAATTTATGAGTCACGTTAAGGGCCTCCTACCCTTTGTACATGTAGAAGAAGCGATACTCCCTATCCACCTGCATGGTCCTTACAGGCTCATCCCAGAAACAGGTGAGATCCTCAAAGGTTCGAGAAAAGCAGAAGACATCCTTAGGTGATTCTACCAGAAGAGCAGCCTCTGTATGAAGAGATAAAGAAACAAGGAATGTGCTCCCAGCAGTCTTATGACTGACAATGAATGCAATTTTAATAATAAATATGCAAATACAGTTGAATAAGCCAAAGTATGCAGAAGCCTATACTTTGACTTTGCTTTGAGCTATGAGATGCAAAACCATGTGAGGAGAGCAGCATTTCTTACCTAGGAGAGGGAGGAGGAGCAGGACCAGGCAAACAGGAATACAGTTGCGGAAATAATTTATATTTATATATAAAAAAGAAAATGTCTTTGAAGGAGACAGACTTTGTCATAGCAGAACGGTCACATAGATAGCTGACATATCCAACTGGCAGACCAGCTTCAAGGAGTTTTGCCAGTTTGTCTATGTCATGTGTGTGTGTGACTTGGTATCTAGCCAGTTTGGTGTAGTGGTTAAGTGTGTGGACTCTAATCTGGGAGAACCGGGTTTGATTCCCCACTCCTCCAGTTGCACCTGCTGATGTGACCTTGGGTCAGTCACAAGCTCTGGCACAGCTGTCCTTGAAAAAGAGCACTCAGCCCCACCCACCTCACAGGGTGTCTGTTGTGGGGAGGGGAAGGGAAAGGAGTTTGTAAGCCGCTCTGAGACACCTTTGGGTAGTGAAGGGCGGGGTATAAATCCAATCTCCTCCTCCTCCTCCTCCTCCTCCTTCCTCCTCCTCCTCCTC
>NW_015163095.1:1471712-1484367 GCF_001447785.1 Gekko japonicus | reverse complement strand
CTCCTTCCTCCTCCTTCCTCCTCCTCCTCCTCCTCCTCCTCCTCCAGTCTGTCACTGGCCATTTCCTTCCCAATGGTAAATAAGTGTATTCAAAGTAAAAGTAGGAAACAATAACAGTGGAGCTATTAAAAAATCACTTCATGATGAATATTCAGTCTAACTTAATTCAGGAGGAGAATTGACCAAAAATCAAGGGGTGACGAGAGAATGAATGTTTTGAGGGCAAATAGGATTTTGTGTTTTAGTGCACTTCCTGCCCTTCCCGCATACAATTGTACTTATTCGATACACCTGTATCAAGGGGGGAAAGTAATAATTTGGCACAGGTGTTTATGGCTGATTCATGGAAAAAAAATTCCCCAATAACTGCAAATGTCATGAGGTAGTTTGCTTATGTGAAAGCCACAGCCGTCCCTTGGTAACTACCACTCATGAGAACTACAATTATATGAATGAAGGTAATTCTGATTATGTGGTACTGCTTATTTTATAAGACTAGTTTTCAGTAATATCTAGGATATAAAAAGCAACATACTTTAAATAAGATCACGCTGGACCAGACCAGGCAAAAATCAAATAAAGCTTCTGGCAGACACACGATGTGTGAGGGAAGGCTATGACAAAGGTTGCCAAACTAGTTTCCAATGGAGACCATTGTTGATGATGGTAAATACAAATTAAAATCATAAAGGAGTCAAAGAAAATGGACTACTTTCTTAGAAGGGAGGTGCTAGGGTTCCATGAGTTTCATGGTTTAGGGCCATTTAGGATGTTTGAGATATTCCTTTAAAAGATAGCACCACATACCAGGGGAAGGCCCATCATTGCATCTCGAGCCTGCCCAGGCCCTGCTACAGTTAATTCCCCTCTCTGCTACACCATCACCTCAGTCCACATCTGCTGCTGTTCTGAAGTCTTTAAAAAGAAGTTGGGATTTGATCACAGTTTAACATCCAGTTCAGTACTGGGCAGTAATGAAATATTCTGTTCTTCATTTATTTCTAGATGTGTGCATTAAATTTCCCCCCAATAGTATAACTTTTACTCTATAAAGTATGTTCATTTGTTTAGAACAAGTGTGCACTACTGCATATTAGTCTCGATGTCACCTGTGTAAACAGTTCTGGTCTTAAAGAGCCACTCTCTTTACCTTGGTTGTACAGAGCCACATGGAGTTAGGAATTACACAGACTGAAAGGGGAACAGTCAAAGGGGGATCCCATCTCCAGCATCCCATATTAGCATGTATGCCATACAACGGAAGGGCCTTTTGTCACAAACAAATATCCCAAAATAGGCATGTGGTTTTGCGGCAGGTTCCTGTGGATAGAGGGAAAAGAAAGTTTCCTGCCCCCATGGAGATAACATCCCCAGTGAAAGTGTTAAGGAAGCAAGATAAGGGAGCAAACTACATATCACAAGCACATTCGTGCAACAAAATCCTGCCCTCCTTAATAAAAGAAAAGCAGCCTCTAGAGCTTGTAATTCTGAGTTTCGGAGTGGTGGAGAGATGTGCTTGCTTAACCCTTTCCCTAACATCTGTTTTTCCATTCAAAATTGTTTCTCAAGCTGCCTCTTCCCCTGTTGGCTTCCAGATATGTGTTGGGGATGAGGGTAGCATGTACAAGGGGATTTTGAGTGGAAAAAAGAGTAAGAATGGAAAGGGTTAAGCATGCATTTACACACATGCTCACCACTCTTCTGTTCAGAAGAGACATCTTTTCACGTGAAAAAGTCAAGGCTTTATGATGTACATGCATATAATGTGAAATTAGCCCAACAGTATGGCTTGTATGTTCTGACTTTATTAATTGCGAAGAAAAGTGGGGAATCTAAGAGTTTGCAGCTTACATCTCTTCCCCCCCCCTCACCCACCATTTCCTTTATGTGAAAGCCCCCTTAGCCTTTCCCCTTATCCTACTACCTTCTCTCCTTTCCATCCACTAGCCAACCTTCCTTTATCAGTTCTCCTGTCTTCAGTTTTCCTTCTTGCCTTCCCTGACAGTCTCTACTCAGGAAAACTGTTGCCTAGTTGTGCAGTGGGGAACCTGCAAAGACTTGTTAGTCATTAAGGTGCTGGAATTATTCATGATTGCATCGTCAATATTTTGCTTTTAAGAAACTCCCATCCCTCTTGAACTCCCATCAACTTAAGTATTTCTATGGGATTCTACCCAGATTAATTTTGTTAAAATTAGCTTTTCTAAAGTCCACATTACACATCTGAATACATACAACGTTTCCCTTCTCCAAGATTCCTAAATTACGTGGTCACTACTACGCAGGGTGCTCACTTTTCCACCTTCTGGGAAATGAAGTTGTCACCAAGACAGGTCAGGAATTTATTAGACCCTTCATTTTTAGCGGAGTGACTTCCAACAGTTATCTGGGCAATTGAAATCTCCCATAACCACCATGTCCCATCTCTTTGAAAATTTTGTAATCTGGGATAGGAGCATCTCATCCAGGTCCTCTGCCTGGTTTGGTAGTCTATAGCAGACCCCCACCATAATATCACCATTGTTGCTTACTAGTTTTATTTTTACCCAGAGACTCTCATTTGAGATCCATGCTCAGATTAATGTATTTCCTCACAAGCATATACATCCTTGACAGATAATGCTACTCCTCCCCCTTCCTTATTTGCCTATTCCTTTTAAACAAGTTGTACAACTCAGTCCTAATTTTCCAATTGTGTCATCCCACCAAGTTTCAGTAATGTCTATTAGGTCATAGTCCCCTTTCTGTATTAAGACTTCAAGTTCCTCCTGCTTGTCGCGCATTAGTGTAGAGATGTCGGAATCCATGGTTTATGTGCCCTGAATGCTTCATTCCGATGCTTTCCTGCAAATTAATGGGTCCCGGAGTATGTGCCTCTCCCCACAAATCTTTAGTGTTCTGACAAGAGCTGTCCTTGAAAGGGCGGTTCTCTCAGAGCTCTCTCAGCACCACCTACCTCACAGGGTGTCTGTTGTGGATAGGGGAAGAGAAAGGAGTTTGTAAGCCGCTCTGAGAATCCAAGTGAAGGGTGGGGTATAAATCCAATCTCCTCCTCCTCCTCCTCCTCCTCCTCCTCTCCAGTTATTGGCATTATTATTGAAATATATGTTTTGCTGTTCATGGCTCCAGTCTCTATATTTAAGTATCCACAAATCTTTGCATGTTGAAAATTAGATTACATTAAACAAATATCTCATATTTCTCACCCTTTATGGAAATAAATCCTGACTAGTACAGCTGCATGTACAATTTGCCTTTGTCTTCATTTTCCTTGCACTTCTGCTATCAAAGTTTAGGTTGTAAACTCCCTGGGGGCAGGGAACTATCTTTTTGCTTACTGTAGCCTATGAAGCCTCATATAAGTCAATAATTAAATGTCAACATAATAAAAATAACAGGAAGACACGGGAGTGGCAGGGTTGAAAACAAGCAGGAGAATCCGAGCATCCCTTTCCCTCCCATGTTTGAGAAACAAGGGCAAGAGCACACCTACTGCCCCAAGACAGCAACCAAGTTAGAGCTTTTTAGCAAACTGGTGCTTGTTTCTAAGGAGTCTGCTGTCCCTAAAAGTTCATGAAGCCCAATGGAGGGGACAGCTGGCTTGGCACTTCAACAATAGGGCTACTTCCTAGGTTTTAACTTTCACTAATGGTCATGTTCTCACAAACCGCCTCCATGGACACAACTTGACATGAGTCAGACACGGGCACACCAAGTAGAGTACAGGCCCTCTGAAACTGACTGGTAAGTAAATGCTCTTGGGTCAGTGTGGACAGATAAATGTGAAAATTTTACTACAGCATGACTCATTAGGAGTGCCCTACAGGGGTGTTTCTGGTAATGAACTGGTTTATGAGTTATGCAAAAATGCCTGCTTTGGCCTGAATTGTGTTTGAGAGTGCATGAATGTGTGTGAATACAGCAGCATCTTAAATGCCATCTCTTTTTGATCCCTGAAGGAAATATAATTTAGTAAGTAATATGATTTCAGGGGACAAAAAGACCTCTCTCTCTCTCTCTCTCTCTCTCTCTCTCTCTCTCTCTCTCTCTCTCTCTCTCACACACACACACACACACACACACACACACACACACACACACACACAGAGTGATTCATCGGTGGCATACCAAGGAGGGGCAGTCCAGCCCCAGCGCAGCTTGAGGAAGACCTTTGAAGGGGGCCCCTTGAAGCCAGCGTTGTCCTCCTGCCTCCAGCTGAAGGTCTTTCTTTTTATTTTTAAAATGCAGCTCTGGCTGCAGCCACTAGGGCCACAGGGATGTCTCAGCATAGCAGGATAGGCTAGTCAACACTTCCCTTTCTCTAGCCTTCTCTCTCCCTTTCCTTGCACCCAGCTCAGCCAGATCTTGCAAAGCAGTAGTTAGGGTGTTGCATCAAGATAAAACCTTTCCCTCTCTTAATTTCTCTCCCTCTTTTCCACACGTTTCTCATAAATTTCTGCCTCTCTTCACCTAATTTTTCCATGTCCCCCCCCACCTTTGTTTTCACTTCTTGGTCTCAAGACCTTCTCATCCCTGTTCTGCTTGGTGAAGAATGTACTTCAGAGTAGTACAGTAGCAAACCTTTGTTAATATTATGAAGAGGGAAGAGTTAGTATTTCCCCATGATCTAACCAAGTAGCAAAAGGATGCTTCCCCCCTCCTCCACCTCAGGTTGCGAGGTCCACTTGTCACGCCAGTGGGGGGGGGGTTGGGGGCATTCTGCGATGTTCCTGACATGGTGACATCACCTGGAAGTGACATGATTGTGTTGGGGACATCACACAGTGATGCTCTTCATTTTTGGGCAAAACTATATGGTGAAACCGGCTTCAAACCATAGAGTTTTGCCCTCAAACCAGAGTGTTGGCGTGTGATATCCCCAACGCGATGTTACTTGTGGGTGACATCATCGCGTTGGGGGCATAATACAGTAACGTTGCTGTTTGGGAGTGAGGTTCCCCTGCTGGCCGGCTGGCCGGCGGCAGGCAGAAGCCCCCAAAACCAGGGGAACCCCTGCTGGGACTTGGGGACTGGCAACCCTATGCCACTCTTTACATGCATGATAATGGAACATTAATCTGTTTTAGTGGTTATAAATGTGGAACAGAAATTACAGCTCCCAGATCCTAGTCCAACATTTTAACCACCACACCACTCTGGCTCTCATGATGGAATAGCATTTTGGAATTCGAATTTTTTTTTTTACTGGCATGATTATGTAAATAAAAGAAAATTTTCACTGTCCCTATTTCTTTTCTGGCCATTATTATTATATGATTTATTTCATTATTATTACTGAAAATAATTTTGTCGTATAGAGGAGGGGCCCTGACCTGGATAGCCCCAGCCTAGCCTGACCTCATCAGATCTCAGAAGATAAGCAGGACCAACGTGGAGGCAGCCAGTGGCAAACTACTTCCAAACGTCTCTTGCCTTAAAAACCATACGGGGTTGCCATAAATCAGGTGTGACTTGATGGCAAAAAAGAAAAAAGAAAAGAGGAGGGGGATGTTAAAAAATTATCCACCCCGGGCACCAAATAAGCTAGGTACGCCACTGTGATTCATAACCATAAAGTATTTTTGGTGACAGATCCTTACCAGATGGAAATATTCACTATCAGCTTCTAATTTCATGGCCCTAGCCAATCTCTTTACACCAGTCATAGTTCATATTTTCTTAGGGTGTTAAAGCAAAAAACACAGTCTTCCCCAGATATGCTAGGAAGGAATCCAAAGAGGTAACCTTTCTCTTTCCCAGTAACCAAAAACGCCTAGACAACAGAGATGTGTTAGTTCCTGACTCTCACAGTGGATGTTGAGCTTTGGGCTGTAGTGGATTACATAATTGGCAGACTGGTATTTTTGGATGCTCTTTCTGTTCCAGATACAATCTAGTTTCCCCTCTGAGAGAATTGCCAAAGAAGAAATTCCAAGTACAAAGAATACATAGAATTCAAACAGAATGATGTCAGTGAGAAAGGGCAGAATTATTAGTCTGACAGGAACAAAGCAAAATCACTTGGGGAATTCATGGGGGATAAACTTCTGCAATGAGTGAAAAGGACTGAATGTAGAGTTCAGGCAGAGCTATTGCACACCATAGAAGACCTAAGAAATCAGAATGGTGGCACCTTACATAACACCTTACCCAGGAGCGATTTAATGTTTTAATTACCCATCCCTCATGTGAGTTTCATCATAGGCTAAGCAAGAATTTATCTGATTGGGGTTTCTGTCCTTGTAATATATTCGTAAACCTGATTAGTCAAAAGAGCTCATTACTTAAATGCCTTTCTGTATGCAAGGAGCAGGCAAGGTTTGGGGCTACAAAGAGTTTGTAATCAGAATCACAGACTTCGTTTTAAAACATACGTTTCTGTTTGTGAGTTGCCTTTGGGAGTCCTGTGGGTTTAGTTGAAAAGGGATATAGTGGATAACTGGGATTTGGCTTTGAAGGAGGAGAGGTAGGACTCCGTAGAAGCAACAAAGAAGAAGAGTGGATACAGTAAATTGGACTCTAATTCTGGATGAGTCTCATTTGTCCCTGACTGGCAGTGGAGGTGCCAAATACATTAATCCTCATTACTATTTTGTCTTTTCATCTTTTCAATTGTAAATCACTTTGAATGTCTTGACAAGGCGGTTATATAAATGGATTTAATCAATGATAAATTAAGGATAGTCTGGAAGTATTGCATGTCACAGCTGGTGTTCCTAAAGAAGAGGATTCATTTGGACAGGACAGAGTTTGGGTTCCAGAGCCCACGCTGTCTTTGAGTCTTTGTATCCTATGCCTACCTAATGTCTCTCCATACTTTCCCCCACCTTGGTTGGTTAGTGCCCAACTCTTTTGGGGAATTATATAGGTGAAGGATGAATCCCTTGAATAAACATGCTGGGCAGTCTCCTGGAGCAAGCCATGAAAGAGATTTCTCCATTCCATAAATAATGTAAGAGAGGTTTGCTAATAAAAGGATGTCCAGATATTTACTAATCCCAGCCCTGGAGGTGTTCTCACCTTCTGTGCTAGTGATGATGTGCTGGAGAACTGCTGAACACCTCCAGAGATATTAAGAAATCTCAGGAGGAGGGTATTTTGGATCAGGGTTTGGCAACTCTCCTTCAGGTCAGCTGGCCTTGGAGTCATCTGAAAGCTTTATCCTGTTCCACTTTTCTCAGACACCCTGACTCTACAAGGGTGTTTATCTACCTGTGTTACAGTCACATGTTACAGTTTTAGTGCCCCAATAAGGCACCAAGAATCATGCTTAAATATCTCCATTCTTCCCCACCCCACCAACCAAGGTAATCTTACCTTCATCTGTGATGAGGACAGAGTTCAGCAGAGGCCAAAAGGTAAGCAGGAGCATGGCGAGTAAGGTAAGTGGTTCCCCAGACTGCACATTGGTTGCCATGTTACTTGTGGAGCATCCAGGTCAGACCCAAGCCTGGGCCTGATGCATCTGTAGAACTATTGCTCTAGGCTGAGAGGACAGCAGACACCTTCTTGTGTCAGTGCCCTGTACTCCTAGCAGATCATGACTGCTGGGCTTTAGGAGGCAGTGAGACTCAGAGCTCCGAGCCTTTGTTGTTGGACCTCTTCAAGGGAAACTTATCTGGGAAGTGTCAGCCCAGCTGCTCAGGAAGCCTGGGTAAAAGCCTCCTCCAGCCCTAGCCCCACCACTTCCCCAACCCAAACCACCATGGCACGGTCTGTGACAGTGGCAGCCCTGCCTGGAGGCTGTTTCCATCAGATAGGCAGTATGTCCTATCCTTGTGGTGGTGTCTGAGAACAGGCCTCTTGAGCAGGAAGCAAACATTCCCTGTCCCCTTACAGGATGGTATGGAGGACTAGGAAGAAGTTGGCAAGGCTCACAAAATATCAACAGTTCATAAGGATTAGGAATGATGGTAACCTCCATTTGGCGGGTGGACATTCTCCCTCCTGGTCACTGATGTTCTTTTCCAGCAGGCAAATTATGTTGGCTACTAGCTGGGGTAGACAGTGGGGGTGAGGAAAAGTTGCATGTGTTCCTGATACATGGATAAAGTGCAGTCAGAGTCACTTGAGACTGGTTAGACAACTGGTACTGAAAATGAGTTAGGGGCCACCTACTGTGAGGACAAGCTAGGGACCAGGGAGATCTCTGGGCAGTGAATACATCATGGAGGCATTCTCTACCCAGAACAATTCCCTGATTTATTTACTTTAAACATTTATATCCCACTTCATCTCCTTAGGCTCAAAGCAGCTAATGAAGCAACAACAAGGTGCAAACACATAAAACAACCAGCAAAATAAAAATAGCAAACAAGATTTTAAAAAATGTACAGCCAGATCTGTCCAAACAACTCACCCTCTACCAAATATCTTTTTGAAATAAATCTATTCCCATTTATTTGTTCAGTATTTATACCCTGCTCTTCTCCCGAGTGGGGACCTGAAGTCCCCACTATTGTTTTCCCCTCCTGCATTTTATCCTCAAAACAACAACCCTGTGAAGTAGGTTAGGGTGAGAGAAACTGACTGGCTCACTCATGGAGATTCTAGGGAAGATTGGGGATTCAAATCTGGGTTTCCCTAGATCCTGATACTCTAACTGCTACACCTTGCTATTTAATTCAGGATCGAACCAGAATTATGGGGAGGGGGAAGTAGGTGACCAAGCAATTAATGTTTTTGCTGTTTCTGGCTAATGACCAAGGTATACACTTAATAGTTTGCACCTCATGCCCTCAGCTCAGGGTTTTTCCGCAAGCTCAACCCACTCCTGATATCTTGGCAGTCAATCCACAAGCATTGGAATCGGTTTGGGCATGGTTCTTTCATCTATCTGCCCTCTCTCTGCATTTTCACTGTTGTGGGGTTAGTTTATTTTCTTCTGCATGTACCTTAAATAATCTAAGTTTTCAAAGGAGGGTGTTGTTGTCATGGGTGGCATGACAGCACCCTCTCTTTATTTTTTGCGCATGCTTATATCAACATATCAATATCATGGCTGAATTAAAAAATATATCAAAAATAAATACAGGCTTAGGAATGAAGAGAAGAAGTGGGGGGGGGGATAGTCCATTGACACACACACAAGGCCAATGGAGAGGAAGGATAGCATTTCCAGGGCGGGCTGCAGCTGGCTATTGGAGAGGGTCAATGCGATTCCCACACATACCTGCCTATGGAAGAGTGGGGAAGCCTCAGATTGGGGCAGCTCCACCACCCATCTGTTTATGAACCATATGTGAAGTGCTATGCTCCATTTAAACCGAGCCACTTTTTTTCTGGTGCCAGAAGTACCTCCCCCCTTGGGGCTTTTGCTTTTAAAAAAATCTGCACTAAAATATCATTATACCGATACACTATTGTAATAATAGGTTTAACCAGTTCTCCAATTCCAAGCCTCAATTTTTTTTAAAAGCAATTCTCTATCCCCTTGCTCACAGAGCTATAAGGAAAAAGGCATATATCCACAAGGGAACTAGAGACTTACCTTTCTTTTAATGAATGCTGGGAATTCAGAGAACCTGCTAAACTTAATTTTTAGTGCATTATTATTATTTCAGTATATTGATATAGAAGTTTTATATGTTCTTTTAAATGAAACCACTTGTCTTCAGGCTGGGCAGGAGGAGGGAGAGTGGTTTGATGATGACAACAGCAATTATCAAAAAGTGGGCTGGAGGTGGGTGGGTGTGAATGGGACAAAGAAAACTGACAGAAACATTATGCACAATGAAAGAGGGGCCTCAAAATCAATTTCCAGAAAAGATCAGGGTAAAAGTGGTTTCAAAAGAACCATGAAGAAAAAATGGGTGGGGAACAATAAAAAAAGAAACAAAAACTAAAGGCACAAACATGCATGCAGAAATCAGTGGATAAACTGAAGCAGTATGTAGCCACAACTGACATTCGTAAAAAGCTTACAAGTCCTCAGACTGAAGTTCACCTTTTCCCATAGACGGGACTACCTAAAAAGAAAGATGGTGGCTTGAGATTCTGCATGGATTACCGGGGTTTGAATGCAGTGTCTGCCACAAACGCATACCCAATGCCTTTGATTAAAGACTTGCTGGCAGAAGCGGCAAAGGGAAAAATCTTTTCCAAGCTTGATTTACGAGACGCGTATTTTCGAGTCCGCATCAAGGAAGGGGATGAAGCGAAAACTGCCTTCAATACACCTCTGGGGCAGTTAGAATACCTGGTTATGCCCTTCGGGCTTCAGGGCCCCCCAGGGGGTCTTCATGAACTTGATTAATGAAGTGTTGCACGAGCATTTATTCAAGGGGGTGCTTGTTTACCTAGACGACATTTTACTGTACTCCCCCGACTTACCCTCACATGTGAAACTGGTCAGAAAGGTCTTGAGTACGTTGCACAAGCACAAACTGTTTGCCAAACTGTCTAAGTGTGAGTTCCACAAGACACACATTGACTTTCTGGGCTACCGCATTTCGTTAGTCGGGTTGGAGATGGACCCGGGAAAGGTACAAGACGTGGTGGGGTGGGAGGCACCTAAAATTCGGAGGCAGCTACAAGCCTTCTTAGGATTCGCCAATTGCTATAGATCCTTTATTAAAAATTTCGCCCAAATCGCACTCCCCTTAACTGACTTATTGAAGACGAAGGGGAAGGGCCAGGAGGCCACGAGACCCGGGGCGCCGTTAACATGGTCGGCGGAGTGCGATGAGGTGTTCAGGCGACTGAAAGAAATCTTCACGTCTGAACTGGTGTTTGCCCACCCCGATGAAACTAAAAAATTCATTGTCCAAACCAACGCCTCGGATGTAGCCATGGGAGGGGCGATTCTACAGGAAGGGGAGGATGGGCTGTTACATCCGTTAGCTTACATCTCTAAAAAATTCTCAGAGGCTGAGAGACATTGGTCAGTGTGGGAAAAGGAGGCGGGGGCAATAAAGCTAGCGTTGTCTACATGGAGGCACTGGCTGGAGGGGGCGAAGGTACCATTCGAAGTGTGGACTGATCACAAAAATCTTGAGACTTTGAAATCGCCCAGGTGCCTAAATGCTAAACAGCTAAGGTGGGCTGATTTCTTTTCAAAATTCCAGTTCACCCTCCATCATTTCCCAAGATCCGCCAACTCGCTTGCGGACGGATTGTCATGCCTCCCTCAACACGCCAGTCAAAGAGACGTCATAGTGGACTCAATTTTCACTCCCGCCCAGTTGGGAGGTACTGTCACCACTCGAAATCAAGCCGCCATAATCCCCGCCTCCCCCCCATCACAGCCAGCAACCCCTCCCCTCGCGCCTTTATGGCAGAATGATTTCCTCACAGGGTTTTCGGAAGAGGACAAGTCCTTTGTGCAGGGGGTGGAGGATTGTTATGTTGGGGAGAACGGGTGCTGGTATAAAGACGGTAAATTGTATGTGCCCATCACATTGCGGAGTAAAATCCTGGAAGCGGTACATGGGTCGAAACTGGCGGGACACTTGGGATTTGTAAAATCACTGCAACTTCTTAAACGTCAGTTCTGGTGGCCGCACATGCGAAAAGACCTGACTGTGCTTGTGCAAACCTGTCAAATGTGTGCTATGAGCAAGCCGAGGGGGGGAAAGCCACCGGGACTGTTGCATCCCCTCCCTACCCCCAACAGACCATGGGAAGTTATATCGATGGATTTTATCACGGACCTACCACCAAGCAAAAACAAAACGGTCATCTGGGTGGTAGTTGACTTGTTTTCAAAACAGGCTCATTTTGTGCCGTTCCCCTCACTCTCAACTGCCAAAGCACTGGCTGAAGCATTCTTCAATAACGTTGTATGCCTCCATCTTCTACCTAAAAAGGTGATCTCCGATAGGGGTACACAATTTGTCTCCAAGTTCTGGAGGGAGCTGATGGAAATTTTGGGGGTGGAGAGGGGCCTGAGCAATGCTTATCACCCGGAAACTGACGGGCAGACTGAACGAGTGAACCAAACATTGGAAAAAATATTTAAGGTGTTTTACTAACTACCAACAGGACGACTGGTGTGACTTATTACCTCTTGCTGAGTACTGTTACAATAACATGTGTCACACATCCATTGGCATGTCCCCTTTCAAAGCTGCATACGGGTATGACAGTCCTCCCTTGCCGTTCTTGGAGGGTCAACAAGACATGAACTCAGGGGATGCCAACACATGGTGCAAAGCATTGCAACAAGCCTGGCCATTGCTGTGCAAGACGTTGGAGATGGCTAAGGCTGCCTATAAGAAACAGGCTGATAGAGGAAGGGCGGAGGGTTGGGCTCTATGGCCTGGTGACTACGTGTATGTGTCTACTAAAAATATGAAACTCCTACGTCCCAGTAGGAAATTGGGTTGGAAATTTATTGGACCATTTAAGGTGAAAAAGGTAATCAATGACGTAGCTGTTGATGTGGAACTTCCTAAGAATTTAAGGTCTTTGCATTCTGTATTTCATTTCAGCCTTCTTAAAAAGGACAATGGGTCTTGCTCGTGGCGCCAACAGCATCCACCTCCCCCCCTGTATTGGTGGATGGAGAAGCGCACTATGAGATTGCCGACATCCTGGACTCAAAGTTGAAACATGGAAAGCTCTACTATTTGGTTGAATGGACTGATTTCGGACACGAGCACCGAGAATGGGTGGAAGTAGGGGATATTCGGGCCCCTCACATGCTCAGAGACTT
>NW_015163095.1:1414956-1469634 GCF_001447785.1 Gekko japonicus | reverse complement strand
CCCACTGTTGCCCCCCCCCAAGCACCAAGAATACAGAGCATCATTTGTCCCAGCCTGAGAGTTCCTATCTATACCTTGTGGCTAATAGCCACTGATGGACGTCTGCTCCATATGCTTATCTAATTCTCTCTTGAAGCTGTACATGTCTGTAGCCGCTGCCACTTCCTGTGGCAGTGAATTCCATGTGTTAATCACTCTTTGGGTGAAGAAGTACTTCCTTTTATCTGTTCTAACCCGACTGCTCAGCAATTTCATGGAGTGCCCACAAGTTCTTGTATTGTGAGAAAGGGAGAAAAGTACTTCTTTCTCAACCTGCTCTATCCAATGCATAATCTTATAAAACTTGATCATGTCACCCCTCAGCCATTGTTTCTCCAAACTAAAGAGCCCCAAGCTTTTTAACCTTTCTTCATAGGGAAAGTGTTCCAACCCTTTTATCATTCTAGTTGCCCCTTTCTGCACTTTTCCCAATGCTATAATATCCTTTTTGAGGTGTGGTGACCAGAACTGTACACAGTACTCCAAATGGGGTCGCACCATCGATTTATACAGGGCATTATGATACTGGCTGATTTGTTTTCAGTTCCCTTCCTAATGATCCCCAGCATAGTGTTGGCCTTTTTTTATTGCAGTTGCACACTGTCTTCACATTTTTATTGAGTTATCTACTACGACTCCAAAATCTCTCTCTTGGTCAGTCTCTGCCAGTTTGGACTCCATCAATGTTTATTTATAGTTAGGATTTTTGGCTCCAATGTGCATCACTTTGCACTTGGCCACATTGAACCCCATTTGCCACGCTGATGCCCACTCACCCATCCTCGACAGATCCCTGGTTCTCATCACCCTGAACCTCATCTGCAAATTTAGCCACTTCACTGCTTACTCCCAACTCCAAATCATTAATAAACAAGTTAAAAAGCATTAGACCAAGTACCCCACTGCTTACCACCCTCCACTGAGAAAATTTCCCATTTATACTCACTCTTTGTTTCCTATTAATTAGCCAGTTTTTGATCTACAAAAGGACTTGTCCTTTTATCCCATGACTATTGAGCTTACTTAGGAGCCTTTGATGAGGAACTTTATCAAAAGCTTTCTGGAAGTCAAGGTAAACAATATCTATTGGGTCCCCCTTGTCCACATTTGTTCACCCCCTCAAAAAACACTAACAGGTTAGTGAGACAAGATCTTCCCTTACAGAACCCATGCTGAGTCTGCCTCAATAGGTTTTGTTCATCAATGTGCCTACTAATTCTTTCCTTAATAACAGTTTCTACCAATTTATCCGGTATCAACATCAGACTGACTGGCCTGTAATTTCCCGGATCTCCTCTGGAACCCTTTTTTAAAGATGGGAGTGACATTAGCTACCTTCTAGTCCTCAGGAATGGAGGCAGATTTTAAGGAAAGATTACATATTTTTGTCAGGAGTCCCACAAGTTCACATTTGAGTTCTTTCAGAACTCTCGAATGTATGCCATCTGGGCCTGGTGATTTATCAGTTTATAAGTTGTCTATCAGTCATAGGACCTCCTCTCTTGTTACCGCAATCTGAATTTATAAGGAAGCATTCTTGTAGATATTGATTCAAACTATCATAAATTATACAAGAACAAAAATCATACATTGACATTCACTCCATAAATAACCACCCCTTCACCTGGGAGGGGTGGAACTAGGTGATGTTGTTTATGCCACTTGATCAGGAATGGACTCTTGAAGGAATCCAAGGACTCTTGAAGGAATATTCGCGGCACCTCCCCCCATATATACTGGGAAAAACTAGTGCAGATTGGAGTAAATCCTAATGGGACCACATTATTTGCTGAAAGGTTTTATAATGGGAAAGTGCATTCCTGTTAAACAGAGTGCAACTTCCCTGCCATGTTCTGCAGAAGGAGAATTGGATCTGCTTCGTCAAGTCTTGTTCTTAATTTTCACAACTTCAAAACATCCCCATGTTCTATGACAACAGGTGGACTTCAGTCTGAGGGATGCCTGTGAAATTAAAGCTCCTAACTGGTCAGTTACACTAACAGCATCTTAACACTTATTCCATGTTGATTGATGTTCTAAGTATGTGTGTTTATCAGTCGGAGAAAGCCTCTGACCCACACTTTATCACTTTTGGATACCAGTGTGGCACAAGGCAGCTAACCTAACAAATCATAGAATCATAGAGTTGGAAGGGACCTCCAGGGTCATCTAGTCCAACCTCCTGCACAAGGCAGGAATTTTACAAATACCTCCCCCTCCACAGCCACAGTGACCACTGTTCCACACCCAGAAGATGACAAAAAACTTTCAGGATCCCTGGTCAAACTGGCCTGGAGAAAAATTGCTTCCTGACCCCAAAGTGTGACAATCAGCATTTCCCTGGGCGTGTAAGAAAGGGCCACAAGAACTAAATACTGAGGCAATCTTTCCTGCCCTCCCTCTCATGATCTGCCTAAGTTCACAGAATCCGCATTGCTGTCAGATGGCCATCTAGCCTCTGTTTAAAAATCTCCAAAGAAGGAGAGCCCACCACCTCCCGAGGAAGCCTGTTCCACTGAGGAACCACTCTGTCAGGAAGTTCTTTCTAATATTTAGCTGAAAACTCTTCTGATTTAATTTCAACCCAATGGTTCTGGTCCGACCTTCAGGGGCAACAGAAAACAACTCCACACCGTCCTCTATATGACAGTCCTTCAAGTACTTGAAGATGGTTATCATATCCCCTCTCAGTCGTCTCCTCTGCAGGCTAAACATACCCAGCTCCTTCAACCTTTCCTCTTAGGACTTGGTCTCCAGACCCCTCACCAGCTTTGTTGCTCTCCTCTGGACACATTCCAGCTTGTCTATATCCCCCTTCTTGAAGATGGGGACAACATTTGCCCGCCTCCAACCTTCTGGCACCTTACCTGTTCTCCAAGAATTCTCAAAAATAATGGACAGAGGCTCAGAAATTACATCCGCAAGTTCTTTTAGTACCCTTGGATGCAGCTCATTTGGCCCCGAGGACTTAGTTTCATTTAAAGAAATAGGTGTTTATGTACTGCCCCAATGTCAATCCTAGGCTGCAACTCCCTTCCCTCATCATGTTTTCTGATTTTGCCATATTGAGCACCATTTCCCTTGCAAGAGGAAAAGTAGGAATTGAGCAGTTCTGCCCTCTTTTCATCACCTGTTACAATTTCACTTTCCTGTCCCCACAATGGGCCTACCATGCCTTTGCTCTATTTCTTACTCTGAACATAAGAAAAGTGTAGGTTCGAGGGTTCAGATAAATGACACAACACAGAGAGATCTGTACAAGCTCTCTGACCAAGCTCAGTTCTCTCTCTGTCCCAACTGTTTTGTTGAACTGCCTGTCAGCAGCGTTTTATTAGAGCAGATCACACATTATACAATGAAAACGTTACAAAGAAGAAGCCTCTAACTAAATCACAATATGTTCTTAACAGAATGTTCTTTATGCTGAAACTCTGAAACTCTTGCCCACTGTAGCCAAGTTTATTTTCTCAGCAAACTCATGCAGACTCAGCACACTCTGTGCACTGCCTCACGGGAGTTGTTCATATTCCCATACCTCACGGGAGTTGTTCATATTCCCATAGAAAAGAACCCTTTTTTGTTGTTTTTAGTGTCTCTCACTAGCCTAAGCTCATACTGAGCTTTAGCTTTCCTAACTCTCTCTCTCTACAAGCACTGGTTATTTGTTTATATTCATTGTTGGTTATAAGGCCCTCCTTTCACTTTCTGAATTTTCAATTCTTTACAGTCAGCCTTGGTTTTCACCATCTTAAATCATTTTGTGTAATCTGCAGACCTGGTGGTCACTATACTACTCACCCCTAGTTTCAGATCATTTATGAATAAATTAAATAGTGCTGGCCCCAATACTGATCCTTGTGGGACCCCACTGCTTCCTTCTCTCCATTCTGAGAACTAGGGTTGCCAAGTAGGCTTGCCAAGTCCCCCCGGGAGGCGGGGAAACCCCCGCCCCAGAGGCTCGTTCTCCGCCACTGGTGGATCGGGCCCTGGGGGGAATCCCACCCCCAAAGCACGCGACATGCACGTCACCCGGAAGTGACGCGGGCACGTGGGGCACGCTGGGGGTGGGGCCACAGTCATCCGAGGGAAAACTCTATGGTTTTCCCTCGGATGGTCATGGCCCCGCCCCCAGCATGGTTGCCTCACTTTTGGGTGATGGGGTTGCGGCGCGCGCGCAAAGTGCGCGCACTCCCAAAACAGTACTGGAGTCCCCCGCTCCAGCACCGCTTCTGACTTGGCAACCCTATTGCCAAGTCCTACCTTAAGCCGCAGCAGGGGACTCCCGGCTTGCTCTGGGAGTGCCCATGTGTGCGCAAAGTGCGCGGGCGCCGCAAGCACATCACCCGGAAGTGATGCGGCCGTGTCGGGCGTGCCGGGGGCGGGGCTGTGGTCATCCAAGGGAAAAACAGAATTTTCCCTCGGATGATTGCGGCCCCGCCCCTGGAGCTTGGCGTGGCTGCGTCACTTCCGGGTGACGTGCTGACGCCGGGCACGTCCCGTGCTTTGGGGGTGGGGTCCCCCATGGGGCCCGATCCGCCGGTGGCGGGGAACGGGCCTCTAGGGCGGGGGTTTCCCCACCCATCTAGGGGACTTGGCAAGCCTATTTATAACTTTCCATTTATTCCTACTCTTTGCTTTCAGTCATTTAACCAATTTTTAATCCATGAGAGAACCCGCCCTCTTATCCCAATGCTGCTAAGTTTATTCAGGAGTCTTTGGTGAGGTACCTTGTCAAAAGCCTTTTGAACGTCCAGGTATATAATGTCTACTGGGTCACCATTGTCTACATGTTTGTTCACTTTCTCAAAGTTTGGTGACAAAAGACTTCCCTTTGCAGAAGCCTTGTTGATTTTCCTTCAGCAGGCTTTGCCCCTCTATGTGCCTAACAATTCTGTCTTTGATTACAGTTTCCACTAATTTGCCTGGGACAGACATTAGACAGGATCCCTTTTTAAAAATTGGTGTTACATTTGCTACTCTTCAGTCTTCTGGTATAGCAGCTGAATTTAGTGATAGGTTATGTATATGGGTTGGTAGATCAACAGTCTCATATCAGAGTTCCTTAAGAACCCTTGGGTGTATGCCATCAGGACTTGGAGATTTATCCGTTTTTAATTTCCCCAGTAGGTCTAGAATTTCATCCCTGGTAACCTCAATTTGGTTCAGTTCTTCAGATTCCCTTCCTGAAAATAGGGGCTGTGGCATGGGTATGTGCCTCATGCTTTCCACAGTGAACAAAGAAGCAAAAAATCATTGAGCTTCTCTGCCATCTCCCCATCTTCCTTTAGCAATCCTTTTATTTCTTTGTCATCCAGAGGCCCCACTGCTTCTCTGCTGGTTTCCTGCTCTGGATATATTTTAAAAAATGTTTATTGTTCATCTTGATGCTTTTAGCAACCCACTCCTCAAAATCTCTTTTTGCATGTCTGATTATTGACTTGCATTTCTTTTGCCAGAGCCTGTGGTCCCTTCTTTTCAATTAATTGGAGTAGACCTTCCACTTTTTAAAAGAAGCCTCTTTATTTTTTTTTATAGCTTCCTTTACTTGTGCTGTTAACCACGCAGGTCCTCTTTTAGACTTGGCAGAGGCTTTCCTCATCTGTGGAATGCATTCTAGTTGGGCTTCAATTAGTGTGGTTTTAAATAGCTTCCAAGCATCATTCAGGGAACTCTCTTTATGTTTCCCCTTCATCTTCCTTTTTACTATTCCCCTCATTTTTGTAAGGTTCCCTCTTTTGAAATCAAAATTTACAGTTTTGGAGTTTAGGGGTAACTTTCCATTGACCTGAATGAAATAATAGCATTGTGGTCACTGTTCCCAATTAGTGTAACAACCTCTGTATCTTTCACCAAGTCTTGAGACCTGTTGAGAACCAAGTCCAAGATCACCACCCCTCTGGTTGGCTCCATGACCAACTGTTCCAGTGCACAGTCATTTTTGATGTCTAGGAATTTCATTTCTACAGCATCACTCAAGCACATGTTTACTGAATCAATGTGAGGGTAGCTGAAGTCTCCCAGTACAACAACATTATCTGCATTAGTCATCTCCTTTATTTCCTTCTCTATCTCAAGATCAGCCTCAATGGTTTGATCAGGAGGGCAATAATACACCCCCATTTTTAGGACCCAGTATTTCCACCCATATAGCTTCTGTTGGGGAGTTAATTCCCCTGATGTTTTCTAATTTTTTTAATTCTATGCCCTCTTTGATATACAACACGACACCAACAACAACCCATCCTTCCCTGTCCTGCCTATATAGCTTATACCATACCTATAGAGTTTATACTCTTGGGATGCTAGAGCCAGCAGCCCTGGGGGACTTAGGCTTTTCTAGTGGGAAAAGCTCAGGGATCCCTTATATTTGCACATTACAGAGGCAAGTTTTGTAGACTGGAAATTATACATCATCTGATGTATATTTCTGTGTCTTTGTACAGCCCTGGCAATAGTTTGGTCTGAATGCATGCTAGGCAGGGCCGGCCCAAGGTGCTTCTGCGCCCTAGGCGAGGCGCAGGTGCTAACCTCCCGGTGGGGCCTGGAGACCTCCCAGCTCCTGCCAGCTGCCCAAGGGGAGGAGGGCCCCGAGCCAGCCAATGCCAAGTGGAGACGCCCCCCTGGACGATGGGGTGGGGGGGCTCCTCCAGCTGCACATTTTCGGCCCGCCCCCTCCTTTCCTGGACCCCAGAGCAGGATGCCGCCGGCACTGTTGGGCCACGACTAGGCAAGAAGAAGAAGAAGAAGAAGAAGAAGAAGAAGAAGAAGAGGAGATTGGATTTATACCCCGCCCTTCACTTGGAGTCTCAGAGCAGCTTACAAACGCCTTTCCCTTCCCCTCCCCACAACAGACACCCTGTGAGGTGGGTGGGGCTGAGAGAGCTCTGACACAAACTGCTCTTTCAGGAACAGCTGTGCCAGAGCTTGTGACTGACCCAAGGTCACATCAGCAGGTGCAAGTGGAGGAGTGAGGAATCAAACCTGGTTCTCCCAGATTAGAGTCCGCACACATAACCACTACACCAAACTGGCTCTCCACCCCACCAAATGCTCATTTTGGTCTGTATATGCGAGAAATGTGGTTCATGTATCATCATTTGCTATTTTGCTGTTTGTGCTTCTTCAGTTCATATTTTGCCAGTTTGCTGCTTCTCCTGCCTTGTTTTCAGTATGAAACTGGTGGGGCATCTAGAAATGCTAAGTTCATTGCTACACATAATGCAAAATGCCGACCTGGATGAATCACAAGCTAGAATTAAGATTGCTGGGAAGAACATCAACAACCTCAGATATGCAGACGATACCACTCTAATGGCAGAAAGTGAAGAGGACCTCAAGAGCCTCTTTCTGAGAGTGAAAGAGGAGAGCGCAAAAGTTGGCTTGAAACTCAACATCAAAAAAACGAAGATCATGGCATCCGGCCCCATCACTCCTTGGCTAGAAGATTGCCCTGGTTTGACCCCACCCCACCCCAGGCGCTGCCTCCTGAGCAGCTCCTTGAGCGCCGGGGCTTTTGGCGGGGCCGGGGCCAGAGGGGCACTGAGGCGCGTGTGAGGCTGGCTGTTGGGAAGGCGGGAAGCAGGGCTTCTGGGCGGCACCAGGGCTTTTGGCGGGGGTGGGGCCAGAGGGGTGCTGAGGGGCGCAACCGGGAAGCAGGGCTTCTTCTGGGCGGTGCGCCGGGGCTTTTTGTGGAGGTGGGGCCAGAGGGGCGCTGAGGCGTGTGCGAGGTAGGCCGCCGGGAAGGCCAAAACCAGGGCTTCTTCTTGCAGCCAGGGAAGCCTAGCCTTTTGGCGGGTGCTGGGAAGCTTTGGTGGGGGGGCTGGGTTGTGTTTGATACCCCTCAGGCTGGCCTGCGCTATAGGTGAATGCCTAGTTCGCCTAGCGGGTGAGCTGGCTATGATGCTAGGCAATAGTAAACATAGTAGGGTACTTGCTCACCCATCTTGACATGATAATGTGGTATTTTTCAGTTTGGGGTGCCTATTTTTCCAAAATAGCTCCAGTCAAGAACAGACCAGCATGCCCTAAAGTGCGGAAGTCAGCACTGACTCCTTGTACATTGTACAATTCCAGCTGGCCAATTCTTTACACATCCTTTATTAAGCATAATTTGGAGGCAGAGGTAGCGTAGAATTGCTGGAGACACTGACAGTTACATGCTGTCTGCTTTGCATCTGTCACTTCAACACGTGTTCTGTGGAATACATTATCTTCCAGCCCTCTCCCCACCACAACACTCTCCAGATTCATGGACAAAGCCAGTCACAAAGTTTGAGTCCAGTGGAACCTTTAAGACCAACAAAATGTTATTTTGGGTATAAGCTTAAGTGTGCATGCACACAGGAGTTGATGCCCAGAATAAAACTTGGTTAGTCTCAAAGGTGCCATTGGATTCAAACTTTGTCTTCCTGCTTCAGACCAACATGGCTACCCACCTGAAAGCCCGTCACAGTACACCTCACAAGATCCTGTTGCAGGAGAATAAATGGTTCCATGGCCTTGGCCTGCTCATTTTCATAGATTACCTTAGTTCTCTCCCCAAATTTCCGTGGAACATTCCAAGCATCCCTTTTATGCTTGATTAATTTCTGCCTTGGCTGTCTGATGAGGCTTTACAAATAGCAGAGGAAAGAAGGAAAGCGAAAGGCAAAGGTGAAAAGGAAAGATTTACCCAACTGAATGCAGATTTCCAGAGAACAGCAAGGAGAGATAAGGAGGCCTTCCTTTTTTTTTTTTTTTTTGGTAAACAAATTTTTATTATTTTCCATAAGCGTTTTACAGTTAACCATTTCCAATTTTCCATTATTCACGCAGGTTAGGAAAGGCACAAACAGGTATAGGAAAAAGCCTGCATGGTTAACAAACAGAGTAATGGAGGCTGTAAAAAGTAAAAAGAATTCCTTTAAGCAGTGGAAAGCTAGTCACAGTGAGGCTGATAAAACGGAACACAGGCTATGGCAAATAAAATGCAAGTCTGAGGTCAGGCAGGCAAAAAGGGAATATGAGGAGCATATAGCAAAAAACGTAAAAACCAACAATAAAACTTTCTTCAAATACATTAGAAACAGGAAACCAGCCAGGGAGGCAGTGGGGCCCTTGGACGACCAAGGGGTAAAAGGAGTATTGAAGGATGATAGGGAAATGGCTGAGAAGCTAAATGCATTTTTTGCCTCCGTCTTCACTGTGGAAGATGAGAAGTGCTTGCCCACTCCAGAACCACTGATTTCAGGAGGGGTGTTGGAAGACCTGAGTCAGATTGAGGTGATGAGAGAGGAGGTCCTAAAACTGATAGACAACTTAAAAACTGAAAAATCACCAGGCCCAGATGGCATACATCCGAGAGTTCTGAAAGAACTCAAATGTGAACTTGTAGATCTCCTGACAAAGATATGTAATCTTTCCTTAAAATCTGCCTCCATTCCTGAGGATTGGAAGGTAGCTAATGTCACTCCCATCTTTAAAAAGGGTTCCAGAGGAGATCCGGGAAATTACAGGCCAGTCAGTCTGACGTCGATACCGGGTAAATTGGTGGAAACCATTATTAAGGAAAGAATTAGTAGGCACATAGATGAACAAAACCTATTGAGGCAGACTCAGCACGGTTTCTGTAAGGGAAGATCTTGTCTCACTAACCTGTTAGTGTTCTTTGAGGGGGTGAACAAACATGTGGACAAGGGGGATCCAATAGATATTATTTACCTTGACTTCCAGAAAGCTTTTGATAAAGTTCCTCATCAAAGGCTCCTAAGTAAGCTCAAAAATCATGGGATAGAAGGACAAGTCCTTTTATGGATCAAAAACTGGCTAGTTCATAGAAAACAGAGAGTGAGTGTAGGTGGGCAATTTTCTCAGTGGAGGGTGGTAAGCAGTGGGGTACCGCAGGGATCAGTACTTGGTCCACTGCTTTTTAACTTGTTCATTAATGATTTGGAGATGGGAGTAAGCAGTGAAGTGGCTAAATTTGCGGATGATACAAAGTTGTTCAGGGTGGTGAAAACCAGTGAGGATTGTGAGGCACTCCAAGGGGATCTGTCAAGGATGGGCGAGTGGGCGTCAACATGGCAAATGGGGTTCAATGTGGCCAAGTGCAAGGTGATGCACATTGGAGCCAAAAATCCTAAATATAAATACACATTGATGGGGTCTGAACTGGCAGAGACTGAGCAAGAGAGAGATCTTGGAGTTGTAGTGGATAACTCACTGAAAATGTCGAGACAGTGTGTGACTGCAATAAAGAAGGCCAATGCTATGCTGGGGATTATTAGGAAGGGTATTGAAAACAGATCAGCCAATATAATAATGCCCCTATATAAATCAATGGTGAGACCTCATTTGGAATACTGTGTGCAGTTCTGGTCACCACACCTTAAAAAGGATATTATAGCTTTGGAAAAAGTGCAGAAAAGGGCAACTCGAATGATAAAAGGGTTGGAACACTTTCCCTATGAGGAAAGGTTAAAGCGCTTAGGGCTCTTTAGCTTGGAGAAAAGACGACTGAGGGGTGACATGATCGAGGTTTATAAGATTATGCATGGGAAAGAGCAGGTAGAGAAAGAGGTACTTTTCTCCCTTTCTCACAATACAAGAACTCGTGGGCACTCCATGAAACTGCAGAGCGGTCGGGTTAGAATGGATAAAAGGAAGTACTTCTTCACCCAAAGAGTGATTAACACTTGGAATTCACTGCCACAGGAAGTGGTGGGTGCTACAAGCATGGATGGCTTCAAAAGGGAATTAGATAAGCATATGGAGCAGAGGTCCATCAGTGGCTATTAGCCACAAGGTATAGCTAGGGGCTCTGGGGCAAGATGCTCTGTCTTCTTGGTGCTTGGGGGGGGGGTCAACAGTGGGAGGGCTTCTAATGTCCTGGCCCCACTGCTGGACCTCCTGATGGCACTGGTATTTCTGGCCACTGTGTGACACAGAGTGTTGGACTGGATGGGCCTTTGGCCTGATCCAACATTGGCGTCTCTTATGTTCTTAATCTCTTTTTTGTTTCACTGAACATTGCTGCTTGTTCAACATCATTCCACAGTGAGTAGAGACTTGTTGTTTGCAGCCAGCCACCAATCACAGAACATGGGAGTGACGGTCTTTAATAAAGCACCGAGTAGCAAAGTAATATATAGTATTTACAGTTTTATTTACACTGGAGTATTTACAGTCTTTCCTGAGTCCAATTCGTGGTACTCATGGACAAAGTGCTACGCAGATAACAGATCTCACAGAGGAGATGTTCAGCACTGTACAGCACTACATTTATATGTACAAGGACCAATCATGTTACAGTCATTTACATATTGCCTAGTCATGGTGATTGTGCAGAGTCTGATGCAACCACCATGTCATATGACCACTGGCTGTCATACTTAGATCATCCTGATCTGACATTTACTGTCTATGGCAGACTGACAGCTTGCCAGTATAGGTTTGGATACTGACAGGGAGCTGCACCAGACCCATTGTGAGTGTATCTGGCTCTGCATTTAAATCAATTCTTTGTCCATGGGGTTTTGCCTGCTGGGGGGGGGGGGGGAGAAACCCTCACCATGTTTGTGTAAATGCACTTGCTTTTTGGCAAAGCATGGAGGTGCTTTCTGCATGGATGTTCTAGTATAATGCTTCTTTTCTGTAAATACACTTGCCCCAGATTTTTTTTAAAACAGACATAATCATCATCATCATCATCTTTCAATTTATTGATCACTCAATCCTTGCAGAGCTGCCGGCTCTGAGTGATTTACAGTTACTCATGTGTAGACACGGGACTAACAATGATGGGGGTAAAGGAGGACAACATATATCATTTAAATCACACACTTCGCAGTCGACAGGGAGTTTGGTCAGCTGAAAGAATCAGACATGTCCCGGCAGCATTCTTTAGTCAGCGTCGCTTGATGTCGTCAGCATTCTTCCTGGGCTGCTTTGAATCGTAGTGCCGCACTGCCACCGCCTGGCCAGATTGGCCCATTACAGGCTTCTTAATGCCGAAGAGGTCTTTTTATCAGGCTTCCGAGCTTCCGAGCTGGACATTCCATTCGCCGGCTAACACCTCTCCTACGGGGGTTTAGTGTGCCCACCCTCTCTAAGGAGTGGTACCCATTTTATCTACTCGCCGAAGCTTTCGAACCGTTGGATGGATGGCAAGCTGGGGACACGGCTGGTAGCTCACACCAGTGCGGGGCTCGAACTGACAGCAGTCCTGTTCAGCTCAGATGTTTAACCAGAGGATAAATCCCCTGTGCCACCGCTCAGGGTCAGCACACACATTCACCTGCAACAGAAGAACATCCAGAAGAACATGCAGAAGAAGGGGGGAGCCCATGAAAAAGAAAAAAATGAAAGATGAGTGGAGGAGGAAAAATCACTCCTCTGATTAATCAAGGGTGTGACAATTTATAATATTATGGGGGATATGCTTGGCCACATTGGGCGATACTACTCAAGGTACCTGATTAAAGAGAAACAGAAGACTGTGGGAAACAATCTCAAAGAATGGAATTGAACTAGGACTGGAGAGACCTGGGTTCAAATCCTAATTCACTTTAGTGACCTTCTGTCCATTAATGGCTGGGTGACCTTGGGTCAGTTACAAGCTCTCAGATTTACCCCTCAGAGTTGTTTTGACTATAAAACGGTGGACAGGATAAACAATGCACACCACTCAGAATTCCTTGGAGGAAAAGTAGAATAAAATCAGCCCCGGGCACCATTTTTTAAATGTCTGTGCCTCGTTGTAGTTTAAGAGTGTCCTGGCATTACTTGTGATGTGTGCTGTCCATGCCCTCATGGTTAGGAACGGAGAAGTTGGCAAGAGGGCTGAGTCTGTGCAGGAGCCCCTTTGATAGCCAAGTGTCTTTATGCTCTGTGTCCAGCATAAAGCATGTAGCAAAGTGAAGGCATGTCTTGGGGCATGTGTGCTGGAGGTTCCTCTTCCGTATGTGTCCTGTTTGTGCCCCAAGTGGGGAGTTAGTGTTCAGGTCCCTCATGCCTCCTCAGCTGTTGCATCAATCCCTGCATAGGTGAAATTCTCAAACAAGGCCATGTTCACGTAGGCCTGCCAAAGGAAAGAGAAAATCACATTAGAGGCCACCTCAGTAGGCTGTTTCCCTTCCCTCCTCATCACCAGCATGTGAGTACCTGAGAGTACACTTCACTTTCAACCCTTCCTAGAAAAGACAACAGTGATATTTGGACACAAAGGGGCTGTGCAGTGTGTTGGTACAAGGAGAGAGATGATGGGCCAATTCTCCCCCCCCCTTACATTGAGATCATGCTGAGAGCAAGCTTCATTTCATAGCGCTAGTCATAGCAGCAGGGCTCTGGAGGCGCTGCCTGACAGAGGACCCAACGTCTTGTAATCTCTCAAGGCCACCTGCATCCTGCCTCAGCGAGGGAGGTTGAGGCCTCACAATTGGCAATGTGGCAAGTCTTGACCGAGGGAGTGATAACGATGGCTGGGGTACCCTAGTGGTGATGTTGGGCTGTGTTGTCTTGCCTGGTCTGGCTGTGAACCCTTCTCCTCCCCCACACTTCACAGCACACACTTTAACAACACAGCATATTTGTGCGTGTCCACAGCAGGGCAGGAATACACTGGACAGGGATACCTTCCTGGCTTCCAGCATGCGGACGAGCTGCACTGAGATCTGGGAGAAGGGTGGGCGTTCATAGGGCCGGTCCCGCCAGCACTGACGCATTAGCTCATACCTGCAAGAGGGTGAGAGGGATTAGAACAAAACAAAGATGTGGAGGAATTAGGGATGTTGGTCTGCCAGTCAGCAGCAGTGGGAGACAATTGGGGAGAGACACACATATGTGCATGTATGTGTGTGTTTGGGGGAGGAAAGGGTTTCCACATTACACTTCATCGTCACAGTTGAGGGGCTTTTCCATGCGGTATCCCTGGGGAAGCTTCTCATAGAGCTCAGCACATGTCATGCCACAGTATGGTGTCCCTCCTAGGGAGGAAGAGATCACATTAGACAGGAAACTGTATTTACCAGTATATTAGCATTGGCATGCCCACACAGCACTTTTGGTGCTACTGCACAAAAGCCACAGTATTGAAGTTCTCACCAAACCTGTCCATCTCTGAACATGCAACATGTACCTCTTCACACACATAGTGCAAAGTACAGCCACTGGAAGGGCGAATAGAACACATGGAGTCCAGGGCAAGGATTTCCTCTGTCCTTTGAAGGATAGCAACTCCACTTGGGCGATATCTGCTAACCTTAGGCTTTTGCTTCCCAAAGAGTGGTGATTCTTGCTCTGGCTGGCAGCACTGGAGAGCAGGCACAAGTTTGTCTCTGTTTCCTGAACAGGAGTCATCGTAAGACCCTTTGAATGCCATGCAGAAGTGCCTGCATATTTTTCTATTGCGGGGGAGCTCTGCTGCCCATTTGTGCTACCCAAATGACCCATATACAACCTCCCGATTGAACACTTTCTCTCCTCACCCCACCCCTAATGTAGCTGTTTACCTTTAACATACTTCTAAAGCCCCTTACATGCTTATCTGAGCAAATATTTATTTTATGTTTTAAAAAAGACACCAGCCTTTTTAGACTTGAGAAACTGCTCCAAGGAAGAGGGCGGGTGGCTTCCTTATGGTCACAAACATTGCTCCACCAGCATTATATGCACAGCCCTTTCAGGTCCAATCAGGAAAAACAAGTTTTCCCCAAGATTAGTCTAGGGAAGGAAGTGGTCTTTCTGCCCCAAATGTGGTGAGTACACTTCTGCACTGAGCTGTCTGCTAAAACTATGTACACAGTCTCAGATGCTGCACACCCAGGTCAGAAGAAATGCACAAGAAGTACGGAATGAGATTGGTACCCAAATGTGATACAAGGCAGCATAGGCAACAGAGCCCTAAGTGTTCTCACTGGACAAGAGCTTCAACTTACCCAGGCTGACAATTTCCCACAAGAGGACCCCAAATGACCATCTGCAAGAGAAAATCAGGACACAAGGTGAGGTCCTCTAGCTCATTCAACTCTGCAGTAGAACATGAAAATTCCTTGGAGATTATTTCAGTTCTGATATATTACTGTAACATAGAATGAAAAAGCAAATATTCATTGTAAATTATTCCACATGTCTTTTTTTTTTTGTATGGGCAAATCTATTTAAATGCAGTCGATTGGATCAGCGGGAAATCTTTTCTTTAGGGAGTAGCCTTGGTGATTGCATTTCTTCTGCTTCAGCTAGCCAGCAGAGGACCAAAAGATAACACAGATGCCCCACCTACCAGCTGACCAAGGGAAGAATGGCAAACTGCATCCTTCCATCTGCCTGCTGCCCACAGGACAGGAGGACACTGCCCTTCCCAACCCCACGCAAAAATCACTCACACGTCACTCTTGGTTGTGTATACACTGTAATTCAAGGATTCAATGGCCATCCAGCGAACTGGCAAGCGGCCCTGCGAAAAGAGACAAACCACTGGAAAAGCAGACAGCTTTATGTGGGGGTGCCGAAGAAAAAAAATGAAATGAAACCATGTCCCCATTTCCCAGAACAGATGAGAAAACTGAGGAAAGAACGAAGGGCATTCTAGTTACCACAACTACATTACTATGACCCAGACTCACCATTGTCTTCTTCACATAGACCTCCTCCCCTCGGGACAGGCCAAAGTCAGCAATCTTGGAAGTCAGATTCTCTCCCACCAGGATGTTCCTGGCAGCCAGGTCTCTGTGAATAAACTAGAAGAGAAAAGCAGAGAGAGGCACTGGCAGTGGTAGAGGCTGAGGTGTTCTGTCTACGCTGTGGCTTTAGGAAGTGATACCAAAGAGCCCAGGCTACAGCATCTTGGTGCCTCCTGAGCGACAAAGTTCTCATGAACCCTTTGGCAAAACCTGAACCACTCAAGACACCAAAACCCACTTCACATTCTGCCCTCCCCCTCCCTACTGGGCCAACTTTTTCTACTCCTGACTCAGATTCTTATATTTATCCACGATGCCATTCACTCTGACCAACCCTCCAGTCCAAATACACAGCCCCTCTTACATACAGGCCCTAAAATCCACTCCTCGTTGATGGATTTGCCACTTTATGTACATGGAAAGCATCCCAGGCAGGAAGTGTATACATTGTTTTGCTCTCTCTTTCTCCCACCCTTTGTACAGATGCCCACACAGACTTTCCTTGCTGATTACACAGAAGAGCTGGCGCATCAGGATGGACTGGGACCTTAAAGCCACCCTGGAGCAAGCTGAGCAGAGAACACTTGGCTCCTGACTCCTAATGGCCCTCCAGCTTTCCCAGTCAGTGAAATGTCAGTCTTTCCCTGCATTACATGAGCCCAGACAATTGCAGCAAGATGGAGACAGACATACCTGTTTCTCACTCAAATACTGCATGCCTTTGGCCACATCAGATGCAAACTGCAAGAGTTGCTGGGATGTGAGGGTTGATGCTGTCCCATGCTCCCTGGCAAAAGCAGGATCTGTCTCCAGGACTCGGCTCTTGCGCAGAAAATCCAGCAAGTTCCCATAGGGTGCATATTCTATAGCGATATACAGGTAACCTGGGAGATTGACAGAGATTGTCAGAACACAACACATCAGGGCACTGTCTAATTTTGAAGCACCTTAGTGGAGGGGGGGGGGAAGAATAATGAAATCCGTCGCATAGGAAACTGTGATAATACACCAGATGCTCCTATGCATGAACAGACATTCTAAACAAAAACAGGTTTTGCCAAGCAGGGTGTACGTGTGGGGAGGAAGCAGGCAGGATTACAGAAAACCTGGACCACATTTGTCAGTTTTTACCAGTGGTGTCAGCACTGTGACTCATCTGAAACTGCAGCAAAATGTTTGGGGGGCAAGGACGGAAGAAGCAGGGAAAGAGAAGCAAGCTAGGAAGAAAGAGAGACTTTGCTGTGCTGGTTGGCAAAGGGGCTTACCTTTATTCTCACAGGCCCCCAGCAAGTTTATGATATTGGGATGGTTGCCCAGCTTGCAAAGAACTTCTAGCTCTCCAGCAAAGTCCCGGTGGTCATTCTCGGAGGCAAATTCTGAAACAGAGTTAGCGATGCCAGACCTGCCAGACTAGCATGAGGAGCACAGCAGGGAGCCTCCTCTGAGCACAGCAGTGGACAATATGCTGGCTGTAGCTGGCCAAAGGCTAAACATCCTTTACCCAACGGGAATCTTTACCCTTTTGTGACACAGTCACATGTTATGAGACAGCAAACTCATGACGGCCAGTTGCATGTAAATGTGAAAGGGCAAGGGGATCAACTTCAGCTTTCAAGCATGGTCACGTGGCATCTGCACACATCAGCTCCTGCACACATCAGCTCCACCTCTCCACCGGCCAGCGTAAGAGGGAATTGCCTGGCCACACAGTCTATCCATAAGAACCAGCATGGAAAATTTCACGGTGCTTTGTACTTTTCCCTCTTTTGGAATGGCTCTGTTGTACAAGGGCCGGCAGGGTTTTACCCCACAGATTTGTAATTTCACTGTTGAGAATTCTATGTTAAATATCTCTAGCTCTCTGAGTATAGGATTTCTGGAGGAGAGGAAGGACTTTTAAATCAGTCCTGCCTTGTGAGCAGATATGGAAGGAGAGTCTAGTCGAGTCCATCATTTGTCTGGACAGCTGCCCTGCACACAAAGGAAAGTATGGTGCGTACGCCACTCCGTCCAGACCCCACTACCAAGAGAACAGGGAAGCAGACTGGTCTGTCAATCTCTTGCACACTAGCATGGGAGTATGACTGTTCCTGCACCTATGTCATCATAGTCATAGTGGTCTCAAGTTGGAAGAGGCCTTGTAGGCCATCTCATTCAACTCTAAATACACATCTAGAACATTAAAAAATATACCTGTCCAACCTCTGCTTGAAGACTTTGAACAATGGAGAGCCCCCACCCCAACAATGGGTTACACTGTTGACCTAATCTTACCATTAGGAAATATTTCCTAACGTCCAACTGAAATCTAGTCTCCTGTAACTGAAGTCCATTACATTTACTCTTGTGCAGCATCTCACCCTTCAGCATCTTGATGGCTGCATTCATTCGGAGGCCGTCTTTCTTGATCATGGCCCGGATGACTTGCCCAAAGTTCCCTTCCCCTATCATGTCCTCAAACTTAATGTCTTCCCATTCCAGAATAGGGTAGCTGAGTGGCTCAGGCTGTGGTTTTGGCCGACGCATCAGAGTCAGTGTGCCCGAGTTGAACTGCAGAATGGTCTCTTCCCCCTGTGAGAAGGTTTGTGGAGAGTTTATGGGAAGCATTGTGCACACAGCAGGGAAGGAAGCTCGTAAAATAAGGATGCCCAATGGGTGGGGGGTGGGATTCTTAGGGAAGAAGCTTTTGGAGTTAAGGTCAGAGGAGAGATGGGTCAGGGACAATATCACTCACAGATCCCGACTGGTAGGTGAAAGTGCGACGCCGGTGGAAGAAGTTCTTCTTAATGAGGAAAAGGGCAAGGAGGGCAAAGAGTATTGTCACGCAGGTGACAGAGACAGAACCCACAATGGCTAACAGTAACTGCTGGTCCAGATTGGATGGGGACACATTCTTGCTTTCCAGAGTGGGCACTTGGCTCAGGGCTCCTGCAGGAAAGGTGGAAACAAGATGTTTTGTAGCTGTGCCTGATGCTGTGATGAAGACAGTCCTGTCAAGTACCAAGCACAGCAAAGACATAAGTCATTGCCTTCCACGGGCTCTTTGGCTATTTGCCAGGCCAGCCCAGGGGGATCAGGGCTTCAGATCTGGACTGCTGCAATTTGTTGTTTGCCAGGAGCCAGTTGTACTGGCATGCCGGCCAGCCTGACTACTGGGTGTGCCTGGGGTGTCCTGTAGGGATGATGGTGGCTTATTCATGCCAGCATTCTCCCCACTGCAAAGCATTTCCCCCTTGAATCCTACCCACTAGGACAGCCAACCAAACTTGCCCTGAGTCCACTCACCATCACCTAGAATTGCACCTTTCACAGGCTTGCTCCACTCGCCTGGCACATGAGAATTGGCTCGCACCCGGAATTGGTAGGATGTGCTGGCGTTGAGCCTCGTGATGATCTTTGTAGTCTCCCAGCCGTTGTCTGTGTCCACCCACTGAGGCTCACTGTTACCCCCCAGCTGTTGCACCTCCACAGTGTACTTGATGATGCCACCATTGGGGTACTCGGGAGGTTGCCAGGTGAGCTGGATGTTGCTGTCAGCAAGGGGCTCCATTGAGAGAGACCGTGGGGATGAGGGGCCTGGGGGGGCAAATGGTACAGCTGTTGGAACTGCAATTACCATCCACTCTCCAATTGCTGGGAATGCATGTCATGCCAACTTAGGGCACTTGGGGCCCTTTAAGGCATGGAATAGCCTGTTTGGGAGAGGGCTGATTATAGCAAGGTCACCAAGATACTGGAAAAGTATGAACAGCTGCTGCAGGACAGAGTGCTCAGGGCCCCTGCTCAGCTTCCCAGGGCAACACCCAGAAATCAAGGGCTCATGCTTCCATAGGAGCTTAAATTGTTGCATCTAGAGAGCCAGGAATGTACCATGTCATACAGAAGGAAATAAATTTGGCTTTTTCAGATCAATGGGGCTCAGGAGTGGCTGGCAATCACAGTGCTGTGTATCCTAGGGTCAAGGATCCACCCACCCTAGGGTCAAGGATCCTTCCCACTTTCACCAGAGCACACCCAAAAAGGCACATCTCATCACTCACCTTTGCTATTGATCTTGACCTTGTACAGGTCAGAAGGGGGTCCCAGTCTGGTGCAGTGATAGGCTAGCACCTCCAGGCTGTAGTCCTTGTTGAACTTCAAGTTTGGGATCTTGGCAGATTGTACAATGATGGAAGAGATGTTCTCCTGATGTATGAGCACCATAGCTGAGTCATAGAGCCGAACTAGGAACCCAGTGGCCACATTGTCACTATTGGGTAAATTCCAGTTCACATTAAGCGTATTTCTTCCTTCAACAAAGTAACTTTCAATCACAGGTTTAGCTGTTGGCTCTGTATGAAACAGATAAAGAAGGTCAATTTGACTGATATTATGAGACCATTTCACTTCAGTTTTAATGCAACTTTCAATCAGTTTTAATGCAACTCACAGCTAGACACAATCATTTAGTGTCGACAGTGCTCTAGATGCTGTACAGAATTTGAAAGTGACAATCCCTGCCATGGAAGTCTTACAAAACTAGAAGGCAGAATGCTCTCACTTGCAACTTCAACGATTGCAAAAAGGCATTCTTTTTCATCACCCTCTAATACACTGTGTTTACTCTCTTAGGGTGCAGACAGATAAACCAGAGGTTTCTCTGTTGTGCAGTGAGGTCTGCTTCTCCCTATCTTTATTCCTCTATTGGCTCATCCATCTAGTTCCAACTCCGCTATGGATTTTTGACCCTATCCTAATGCTTTGAGGGAAAATCGCTTTTTAATAAACACGGTTTTCCTCAGGCACACAGCATGTTCATCCATTTATGTTTATTTAGCACCTTTTTTAAAAAAGCCACCCTGTTTAACTGAGCCTTGAAGCATTGCTCTGGATGCCTGGGGGAAGAGTGGTTTTGAGATTGCCACGAAGGCCAGCCAATTAGCTTCCCCTTCCTTTTGTGTCTCTCCCTCAAGTTTCTTAATGGTCTTAATGCTTGAAGAATAATAAATAAATAAAGACCTGGCATTGACAAATTAGTCTCTTCCCCGAATATTCTCAGCCCTGGATATATCATCTCCAGTTGAAAGGAGAGCAAGGCCTAAACCCTGATAGGCTCATACAAGGCCTCCACAAAGAGGGACATTTCCTTCTCTGCACCCTGTAGGCCACAGCTGCTAAGAACAAACGAGAAGGAAGAGACCCCCAACACTACCTGATTCCATGCTCACAGAACCAGCTCTCTGATGTCAGCATTCCTTATTGCCTTCATACAAACACATGCACTCCAAACTATGCAGTACCTTAAGTTGCCAAGTCTGGCTTGGGAAATTCTTGGAGATTTGGGAGTGGAGCCTGGGTTTGGGGAGGGGAGGGACCTCAGTGGGGTATAAGGCCACAGAGTCCAACCTCTAAAGCAGCCATTTCCTCCAGGGGAACTGATCTCTGTAGTCTGGAGATCAGTTTAAATCCTGGGGAATGTCCAGGTCCCACCTGGAGATTGGCAACCCTGCCCTTGGAACATCGGCTACTCACCTTGGCAGTCTGTTACCATGACAGCTGGAGGCCCCATGGCACCTTCTCCTCTGTCCCCAGGGCGTGTTAGCTGAACTTTAACAAGATAGGCGGTGACAGGGCGGAGGTTCATCAGGGTGATATTCTGGATACTGTCAACTGTTGATCAGATTACAGACCCATTAGTGGAGAGTCTCATGCTAGGCTTGTCCACATGTTTCTACTACAGAGAACCACAGGGCAGGACCCTTTGCTTGGGTTTAGTGGGGGATCCAAAGCTCTGTGCTCTTCCCCCCCATCAACTCAAGCCATCACCATTAAGTCAAGTGGGGCTCGAAGGCATGAGATGTTCAGAGGTGGCTTGCCTTCACCTGCCTCTGTGTCACAACCCTCCTATTCCTTGGAGGCCTCCCATCCAAATATTAGCCAGAGCCAACCCTGCTTAGCTTCCAAGGTCTGACGAGATCAGGCTTGCCTGGGCTACCCAGGTCAGGGCCAAAGTTCTCTGCTCTTTGTGCCATACCTAATGTTCTCTTCTCTTGCTTACAACAGGGAAACCTCTGTACCAATGCCTCTCCAGTGCCATGGCTGTCTTTGAAGCCAATTAGCAAATTAGCAAGTGTAATTGAAAACCCTTTTCAACCTTTCTCATGCTGCTGGTGCATATATCTCAAAAATAGAGAGGCAGTTCAAAACATGTTTATACTAGGTTTCTGAAATCACCGATAGCCATGCAAGAAAGATGATCTATACCTTCCTGCTCTTTACTATGCAAATATGCCAGCTGGACCTTGCCATGTAGTGGCACATTCTAGGAGAAGCTGTGCACCTTCACGATCAGTTGAACTGATAATATTTTGCTTCGCTCAGTGGCCTCTCCTGGGACCCTTTCTGTATAGCTGAGAACTGCAGCTATAGCAGGCATAGGCTGGAGAGAGCCCTGCAGTGAGTGCACAGGTATGGAATGAGAGCTCTAGCCAGGTGCATTAAACCCCTTACCTACAATGGATGACCAATGAGATGTGTCATCATTTGGCCTGTAAAGAACCTTGACAGAGATGATAGGCCCATCACCCGAGAAATGTTCCACAGGGGATATCAGAAGCTGCCGACTTTGCTTGGCTAGAAGCCTGGGAGGGCTGAGTGGGACAGGAGGCACTAGGGAAACAACACGACCAATGTTGGAGAACCTTCAAAGAGCAAAGTTGCAAAGGGCATGCAGGTATTCCCTTTGTCTTTTGGGGAAAGGGTTTTGAACCATTAAAACAGATCCACACCACCCATTTGTCATGCAATCACATCTCCAATTGATTTCCAGGTTTCTTAACTTGAAAATTAATACCACATCAAAGAGGTATTACTCACATGTTATCTGGACAGATATCTTAAGAGAGTCACTCAAGAGTTTGGGTCAATGTCTCCTTTTTTTAATCTTACAAACTCTCTATGTGGTGACATTTCAGCCCTGTGCAGCCAAAGATGCTTTCCATTATGATTTTGTATTTCCCAGAAGCAGAGGATGGCACAGCTCAGTCCCCCAAATTTCACCTGACTTGCCTTCTTACCTTTTACAGTGACCTTGAACTTGCCACTGTCCTGCCCGCCTGTGGTAGAGACACGGCATTCCCAGAAGTTACTGTCAGAGAGGACAAGTGGTGGCACCCGAAATTCACAGGTAGTCATGTCCTTTTCCATTATAGCTTTGATGGGCTGGGCAGAAAAGAATAACACAGTGATTTATTTACCAAAAAGAATATCACAGTTATTTCTTGTCCCAGTATCTTACTTTCATGTAATCGTGGGGGGAAATAGTTCCTTGGGGGTACAAAGGGAGGCTAGCCTTATTCCCACTCTTAACAGCACCAACATGCAGAAATATTTAAGGCAGCGAGCAGGACTTGGGTATCCTGGGAATTTGTTGTCCTCATGAACTTATTTAGATAAGCAAAGAGAATGTCTGGGGCTAAATTTCTGTAGTCCAATTGCATTGCTTGACAGTTGCCTCTTGCTACTTGATTACATTGTTTTATACCATTTTATGCCTTAAGTTTCCATGAGAAAGATGGAAAAAATAAAGTAAATAAATAAATAAAATCCCACTTATGGCATAGGACAGCAGAAACTGCTAGGCTGTGTTTCAAGTCTGGGTCAGGACAGTCAAGGCTCCAGAAATGTAAAATCTGTTTCGACTGTTCTGATGTAATAGTGCTTGCATTAGGACAGTTGCTAAGGTCCTGCCCTCTTCCTCCTTCAGCCCTGTCCTTTTTTTTCTATAATGGAGCCTTTCATGTGGGCCTAACATTGTAGGAGATGTAGAACAACAAGAGCAAAGGTTTCAGTTCACCTTTTCCAATGTGTTCACCTTGTCGCTTACTTTTTCTTCTTGCTTTTGTTTAACATGTTCAGGGGTAATAGAAGGGTTGTCATCTCATAATAAATTCAGGGGCTCTTACTTCTTCATGTAGATGCAAGATGGAAGCTTTGGTCACATATTAATAAACACTGACTTTCTTTCCTTGGGAACTGTAGTTCTGCAAGGTGGATTGGAAATGTTTAACAGAGAATTCTCAATACCCTCACCAGACTACAGTTCCCAGGATTCTTTGGAGGAAGCCAGGTTAATTTATTTCTTTAAAATACTTGTACCCTGCCTTGCTCCATAACAATGGAGTTGGCAGCTTACAGCAGCAGAGCCACAGATTCTAAAATATAACAGTAAAATACAAATCCAAAACCAAATGTTGAACTGGTATAAAACTGTAAAAGGTATGAAGTGTAGATGTGTCCTTTGCTGTGTAATGGGAAAGAGGGGAGTGGAATGGAACGATGAAGTTTCTTGTTTACAGAAACAAAGGCAGGCTAAAATATTTAAATATACAAAATATTTTGGCTTGATTCAGACATAATGCAAACCCATGGTTTATTTTAACTGTGATTAGTATGATGTCTGAATGGAGCTTTATGTACTTCCTGTGATCCAGTCACTAGGCTTTCCATGGTCCTCTTATTTATCCTTCCTATGTTTATTTATGAACTTGGGTGGTCCTGCTAACAAGTATCAATAAACATGAGTTAATAACCTTTCAATTGATGAACAGGAAGAAGAGCTCAGAGGCTGAACTGCGGGGGGGGGGGGAATTGCAGAGAAAAGATGATTTAGGTCATAAGCAGATACAGAAGGAGCAGGAAGTCCACACCCAGGACCCTGGAACTAGACAGGGCAAGCCCATAGCTATAGTGGGGCATCTTGGGGCTAGGCCCCCTGACTTACTAGCAAGGCCCCACGACTTCCCATCCAGCCCACGACACCTGAGTGGCGGCAGGTGCAGGGAAAGAACCAGATGTTTCTTTAATTTGATTAGCCAGTGCTCCCTAAGAAGTTTAAATGCCCCCCGACTTTTAAAATGCTGGCTACGGGCCTGGGGCAGGGCCTGGTCTAAGTCATTATGGTGCCTTACCATGAGCACTGTTCCATCAGCCTTGCGCAGTTCGATGCTGTCACGCACAGGGAGCGGGTTGCCTGTTGCCACACAGCTAATTACAGGATGAGAGCCTTGATTAAACTCCAGGTATGAGACCAAGTTGATGATCTGGGGGATCCGGTCTTGGCACAGGACATCATAATAAAAATTAGTTATTGCAATATTAATAACAAAGAATGCTAAAAGGTTCAGTGTGTTTTAGCTCCTAGGGATGCCAGGCTCCAGGTTGGATCTGGGAATCCCCTGGAATTACAGCTCATCTTCAGACTACAGAGATCAGTTCCCCTGGAAAAAATGGTTCTATGGCCTTGTACCCTGTCCTCCCCAGGCTCCATCCCCAAATCTCCAAGAGTTTCCCAACCTGGATCTGGCAACCCTACACTCTCATCCCCTGCCACTGGTCAGGGGCGACCTGGCAACCCTATCTTTATTCTGTTTTCATCTATAGCTGCCCATTAAACAGTGCCTCTGCCTTTTGATATTATGACCAACTGCAGCTATTGCACATGCAGTACATATTCCAAGGTGCATTTACCTGACTTTTCGCAACGCTGTCCATGCCAACCAGATGGGCAACTACAACCACTGAACCGGTTACAAGTACCTCCATTTTGGCAGTGACACTCCAGGGCACAGTCAGGGCCATAGGTCCTATGGTTGCAAGCTGTGGGAAGAATACAAGAAGCCGAGTTCAGCCTGGGAACATGTCTCCAGAGACAGAGTTCATGGGTCTAGAATATCGGACAGATGTCACACATGCTACTTAAAGTGCATTTGAACCTATCTCCTCACCAGAGCGGTCTTGAATGTGCTTGTACCATCACATGCATGAATTTACTATCACCTTTCAACATTTACAAAAATAAGAAGAGCCCTGCCGGTTCAGAGCAGAGGCCCTTCTATAATCCAGCATCCTGTTCTTCCCAACTGACAGGTAGAAACCCCTGGAAGGCCATCTACAAGGAGGGGAGAAAAGCTTCCCAGCAACTGATTACATACATCTTTGGGGCATCTCTTGATTCTAGACCCGGTGGGCCATGATGGCCAGGACACCTGGTTTGGACTCTGGACTCAGTTTAGTCAAGTAACATCTGGATTTAGAAAACCAATGCTTGTAAATGGGCTTAGGTTAGATATTTAGCTTTTATGATTTTATCCTTTCTGTACACTGCTCTTATTTTGTATATTCCTGCACATTCCTTTAATAAACCTTATTTTGTGGTATTTTGGGGCTTTGAATCCAGTACATCAGCTTGATTGGCTACAGCTACCAGAATAATTGTCTTTTGGGATTCGGCTTGCAAGTGTCCTACCTTGCAGGGCTGACTTCTTGATCTTAGACCTGGGAGGGGGGGTTAGTTAAGGAGACTGCTGATAGAACATTACCCTGAGGCTGTGAGGTTTCACCTCAAGGTTTTGTCCTTGACCAGCCGATCAGCAACTAGCATTCAGAGGTATTTATTTTATTTATTTAATTGTATTTATACCCCGCCCTCCCCGCGTGCGGGCTCCATGTTATTGTGTCAACCATGAACAGATGTGTTCTTTCTGAAGATTATATGGAGTCTTCCACCTGCTATTTTTTGGTATAACCCTCTGAAAGTGGCTTTTTCATGTTTTAATTTCTCCCTCCAGGAAGTGCCAGAGAAAGCCTGGTCAGTTATATTGATGCAGATTTCCTTGGCCATCCCTTCTCAGCTTTGCCAATGAAACTGACAAAGGCTGCGGTCAGACTGGCAAGTTGGTGTGGTTTGGGTGCACCACTAATTACTTCATTGCATTTTGTGATAGAGATTTTCAATTAGACTCCCACCCTGATCCAGCCTCACCGCGCACTTCTTCCATGGTTGAACATTCAAATTAGTGCTGTACGTCAACCACGGAGTGTGTGGTCTGGTAACAACTTTGAGTTTTTAAAGAACATTTCTTTGGTATGCATGTGCACACTTGCAAACCAGTTTGAGTGCACACTGGGGACGTTCAGACATCCGGAAACGCAGGATCAATGCATGGAGATCCGTAATGCATGTCTCTGGTGGCTATTTACTCCGTATCCAACTTGTCATACGATGGGGTGACTATGACTGGGGAATGGCTGCCAGATGTGAATGTGTGAATAAGTCCATTTAATCCATTAGGGTAACACAACTATATTAGGCCAAACTGCCCATCTGACTGTAACCAAGGTTGGGGAAACCTCTTGCCACTTTCGCTAATATTAGAGAAAATTCTCCCTGTCCTTTTCTTTCTCCCCATTTAATTGCTGCAGCTTCTCTAGAGAAAGGCATGGAAGTTTGCATTTTTTCTTCAGAGCGGATATCAATTAAAATAACAATATTTTCTTCCAACCCCCTCCCCGACCTAGGGACTATGCAACGGAAGTCGGAGGGGCTGTGGGAGGGGAAGGGGACCAAGAGGAGTTCGTCGGCACCCGACTGGATTTACTTGAGTGAGGTTTTGACCAGGTGCTGCAGATGGTTGAAGACTCTTTTAAGAAGTTACCGGCTATGGTAGCTGGGGCAGTGCAACAGGAAATGCAATGTCGAGGTCCTCCACAGCCGGCACCTCAAGTACAGGCCCAGGTAGTCCCCACGCAAGCCCCGGTACCCGGACAACCATGAACATGGTGCCAGGCCGAGATGTGCATCACCTCACTGAGCCTTTGGATACTACTTTTGATAGTACCCCGGAGAAATTGCCCTTCTTTGTGGTCTGTGCCCAGAAATTCGTGATGAATTGGGGCCACCTGTTTCCGACTGGAGAGCGCTGGGTGGACTATATCACGTCCCGGCTGAGAGATGAGGCAGCAGACTGGTATGTAAATCTGCACAACACTGATGGACCGGAACTCCAGTCAGTGGATGCCTTTATGTGGGCTCTCAGAGCTCAGTGCGAACCGTCAAGCAAGGAAAACTATCGGTTAGAGTGTACAAAGAGGAGTTCAAGCGTCAGGTGGCCAAGATCTGGGGCTGGCCGGATGAGGTCCTGGTGGAACAATATTGACTGGGATTACACCCTGAGGTCAGAGAAATGGTCCTGCATAGTGTTAACCCAGTGTCCCTAAATGCATGGATTTGCGAAGCAGTGGATGTTGAGAGCCGACTGAGGACCATCAAGATGGACAATGCCACTTCTGTGGGTAAGACCATCTTAGCGTCACCGAAGCCTAAAACCCCTCTGCCGAAGAAGGAGGGGGTGAGGGACCAACACATGAAGCAAAGTCTGTGTCTAAAATGCGGCTTGGCGGGCCACTTTGCAGCCTCTTGTCTGGAAGGAGGGAGCCAGGGAGCCATGAAGAAAGCCCTGGAAAAGCGACAGGCAGACACCCCAGTGAAGAAGACATCGTTCAAACCGAAGAGCCAAAAAGCCCTTCAAGCCAGCGTTGCAGAGGCGGATCTGGATTCATCCAGCGAAGAAGAGGATCAGCCAGTGGGAAATGAGGTGGACCTGCACTAAGCGGCGTGGAGCAGCAGGTCCCGAATTCCGAGGCGCCGAAAATGGTGACCGGATATCCTTCCCTCTTTTTTGTAACAGTGACTGTGCAGAACCTGGATCTGGGCACCCATGTTCAGGTACGAGCATTGATAGACTCGGGGTGTGGCCGGGACTTAATAAACCCTTCATTAGTAACGGGGTTAGGGGCGAAAGTAATCTGGCTGGCAGATCCCATTGTATTTACCCAGATGGATGGGTCAGCTATGAAAGAGCCCTGCAAATATGAGACTGTGCCTTTAAGAATGGGGATGGGGCCTCATTTGGAACACAGGACTTTCGTTATCACCTCAGCTGCCTGGTTCCCCATGGTACTAGGAAGCCCGTGGCTCCATGATGATGATCCATACATTCTGTGGGATGAAGGCGTGGTTAAATTCATCTCCCCAAAATGCCAAGCACATGTGTGGGAAGCCCCGTGGGGGGGGCCGCCACCAAACGAACCTCACTGAGTTTGCTTAGCTACTGAGGAATTAAATTCTATCCCCTTAGAGTACCAGGACCTGTCTCGGGTATTTGAAGAAGAGGAAGTGAACAAATTGCCCCCCCATCGACCCTCAGACTGTGCCATTGAATTGATCCCCGACAAAAAATTGCCCAAAGGCAAATTGTATGCAATGAGTCCTCAGGAGAAAGAGGAATTGCATAAGTTCATTGACAAGAATTTGGCGCGAGGTTTCATCGACCTGCATCCTCCCCTTTTGCAGCTTCGGTCTTATTCCGGAAAAAGAAGGAATTGAGGCTGTGCACGGACTATAGGGGCCTGAATGCTGTGTCCACCACCAATGCATACCCTCTACTGCTCATGAAGGACCTCTTAGCAGAAGTGGCAATGGGGAAAATTTTCTCTAAGCTTGATCTCTAGGATGCTTAGTTTCGTGTCCGCATAAAAGCTGGGGACGAATATAAGACTGCGTTTAATACCCTGCTTGGGCAGTTCGAATACAGGGTGATGCCCTTCGGACTTCAAGGAGCCCCTAGGGTCTTCATGAACCTCATTAATGAAGTGTTGCACAAGCACTTGTTCAAGGGAGTGATTGTTTACCTTGATGATATCCTGATCTATTCCCCAAGCTGTCCAAATGTGAGTTTCATTGCTCTGAGATTGACTTCCTGGGCTACCACATTTCACAGAGGGGTCTGGAAATGAATCCTGATAAAGTCAGGGATGTAGTGGGGTGGGAGCCCCCTTGAACCCAGAGGCAACTATTCAGGGGTCATTTGGGGGGGGACGCGGGGGGACGCCATCCCCCCGGGTGAGGTGCGGGAGGGCGGGGCCTGGAGTTCCCTGCTGGTGCCCGCTGGAGGTCGCCACCGGCTGTGGGGAGGAGGCGGGGCGCGCTGCATTGGGCGCGGACGAGCGAGCAGGTTTCCCAGCCGGGTGACGTCAGTGCATTGTGCAGTTTTGGGGGTGGGGAGATTTTCCTCTTGCCAGCCAGCTGGCAGGTGGCAGGCAGGAGCCCATGAAAGGGGGAGATCCCCTGCCTCCACCTTAGGAATGGGAACCCCAGTGATGTCAGGGGGCGTGGCCTTATGACACACTTCCGGTGATGTCAGGGGGTGTGGCATATGCTAATTAGTTATGTTAATGAGTCCCCCTAGCTCTTTTTCTACGAAATGACCCCTGCAACTATTCATGAACTTTTACCGGTCATTTCTCGCAAATTTCGCCCAGGTGAGTTTACTGCTCATGGATTTATTAAAGACCAAGGGGAAGGGACCGGCCAGGGGCTAGATTGAACTGGACTAGCGAATGCCAAGAGGCGTTCGAATGACTCAAAGGCCGAACCAGTGTTAGCCCACCCAAACGAACTCAAAAAGTTTATTGTGCAGGTCAGTGCGTCTGACGTTGCGATGGGGGGGGACGATTCTGCAAGAAGGGGAGGATGGGAGGATGGAAGATTGCATCCCCTTGCATATGTGTCCCGCAAATTTAATGACACTGAGAGGAACTGGTCCGTATGAGACAAGGAGGCGGGGGCTATCAAGTTGGCGCTCTCTACTTGGCACGCCAGCTCATCCTGTCTGGGTTTTCGCTGCTGATCTTGTTGTTTCTTCCAGCTGCACAGATGCCCGGCCTGGGAATCTTAACCGTTTGGGTGCACAGCCGTTTGCTTGCCTGCACGTGCAAAATGTAATCATTGGCTTTTGCTTACGGGGGGGACGTTTGATTTTACTATAAGTCAGTGGCTATCATATTGCAGGTCATTCCTGATACAAGCTGTATACTCGTTCTTTAGCAATGGACTATCATTAAGCCCTTATCTTCTTAAGAATCCTTGGTGTGTGGTGTGATCCTACTAAGGAGCCTGACAGGCGGCTGCAAGACTTAAAGAGCCCTCCAGCTGACTGGTGGGCCACGTGCTGCCGTCAATCAGCTGGAGGGCCCTTTTAATGTCACAGGAGGGGAGGGAGGGGCAGGAGGGGGGGAGAGAGGCAGCAGCTGTTGTGGGGCATGCCTCACATGTGAGTGGGCAGAGCCCTGAAATGCTCCACTGTAGCTATGGGCCTGGCTAGAGATATGCCTCACAGAGATATATCGCAAGGGATGTGGCTAGTGACTTATTTTTTAAAAAATGAAAGCTGAGAATTCAGAGAACCTTCTAAGCCTATTGTTACAATGTTCTAGTGATATATTGATATTTTAGTGCCTTTTTAAAAAAAGAAAAGAAAAAGAAATCACTAGTCTGCAGGGTGGGAGGGGAGGAGGAGAGGAAGTGGTTTGACCGGGACAGTTCAATCATCGTAGAGTGGGCTGGAGGTGGGGGATGGGCAGGGCAAGGAAAACTGACAGAATCTTTATGCACAAGGGAAAACCTGACTCAAAATTGGCTTCCAGAAAAACATCAGGATAAAAGTGGTCTCAAAGGAACCTGCGCGCTCCCCCCCACCCCCCCCCCCCCCAAGTGAAAACTAAAGGTACAAAATTGCATGTGGAAATCAGGGGATAAACCAAAGTAGTATGGGGCCATAACTGATCAGAGAAAAAACCATGTGGAAAAGCCCCTGATTAATGCATCTGATAAAGTGAGCTCTGACTCACAAAAGATTATGCTGGATTAAATTTTGTTAGTCTTTAAGGTGCCACTGGACTTCTGTTTTATCGAAGGCATTGAAAGAATGATAGAAGGACAGGCTAAAAGGATACCTGTCTAATCTGCATCTAAATGCAATATGGAAATCCAGGCAGGGTAAACAGGTGGTTGAATGTATTCTGCTACACAAGCTGCAGTGGGTATGCTGACATTCAAGACAGGAAATGCACAATTTGTGAGTAAGGGAAATGTGTATAAAATGAAGTGGGGTAGATTCCTAAATGACAATTAGTGCTTTAAAATATGTCTGATTTCGTCTTTACAGATTAAGTGTGGGCTGAAAGAGAAGGATAAGATGTAAACAGCCCTATCTGTGTTTCAGGCAAGCATTGACAAGAAGGGATTCCTGTAAGTTTCTCTTTGCTGCAGAGCTTCCTGCTCTCAAGGACCTTCATGTTGGGTCCAAATGGGAGGGAAATGATTCCAAAGAAACAAAGGGAGGAAGCTACTCTCTCAGCCAAGCAGAGAGAGCCCCAGCAGAGAAAGCAACCAAAGCTGCAGGGAAGTACTAAGCAAGGGTGTGTGTCTGAGGTGGAGGAGGGGCTCTGGAGTTTCTTTCTACATACATATTGTCAGGAAGTCATGTGACAAGTAACAACAATGCGAGCTGTAACTATGGAACAGCAAGCTGACATGAAAACTTTGATGTTGTGAGGACTGAAATTTGATTCCCTAAATATTATCCTAAGATTCAAGTTTCCTGACCAGTTCTCCTTACTCAAGGCTTCACCACATTTCACAGAACACTAGAAGAGCTTATTGTTCAATTCTCACTTTACTTTTTTGATACAGAAGAAGCAAAAGTTCATTTTACAACTTCCAGTCGCACATAAGGAAAGTTTTGTTCAGAATGCACTGGCAACTGGCATTTGAGGCACATTCCAGTCTTCGGACATTTCCCTTGATAACAGTAGACTTTAACTTTCTCCAGTCCAAGGGCACTTAAACAAAATGTGGATTTGACGTGATAAATATCTCTTATACTGTGATAGTCAGATCCCAGCTACTATCACTGTATTTTTACAGGCTGTACCCTGTTGCCCCTTTGCATCCATTTGAGCTGCTTGAGGCTTCAGCTGATTAAGAAATTGTATGATGGGCATCTGGATAATGAGTCACACAGTCTTTGTAAAGCTAGGCATGGTTACTAGTATAAGAATCTTATGGTCTGGCTGCACCCCCCAATATTCAAGCAAGTTTGTTTTGATGTTACCAAATATTATAAGGAGAAAGAAACAAGGATGTGCTTTGGTCCTGTGGATCAGAAGACAAAGTTCCCCATGCTGTTCTCTTTCTGAGCAGGCAAGCTTCTTCACACACACACACCCATCTCATCTAGAACTGTAATGCACCAAAGTGTCATAGCCCTAGAAGGCTGAACAGAAGATGGAAAATGTAGTCAGACATACCTGAACCACACTGGGGACCACTCCATCCAGCAGCACAGGAACAGCCATACGGGTCAGGTAGGCAGAAGGCCAGCCCCCTGCAGCCCTGCTCACCTGGACATTGTTTCCGGCAGTTCCGCCCAAACCAGCCTTCCTTACAAACTGAAAGGCAAGAAGATGCCTGTCAGGGATCTGCATCCACTACAGACATTACTAACTCGTACACTCTTATGTCCTGCTCCTTCAGCCTTATATAGTTGATATCAACACCTGTCTCCAAATGTGTTATTTCCCTTTGCTTTGATCTTTGGGTTCAAATCCAAGCCCAAGCCCAAGCCCCTGTTCTCCAATTGTTCTTTTGGCATAGTTCCAGGCCATGGGACTTCATGGTCTTTTACCCACTTCTAGTTGCTTAGAGATGCCTGCCTAGATCTGAGGAGTTTTCTCCATAGTGCATGTCTCTTTCCTAGCCAAGGGGAAGTAGAGAGGAAAGTTGTGCCTGTTCCATTTACTGGAAAGCTTTGAAGACAGCACACCAGCAGCATTCTTTTCAATGTGGAACAGGGGTGGTACAAGTAAAGCAGAAGGGAAGCTAGTATTTTTCCTGTCCTTAAAGTCACATCTGCATGAAAGTTTTGAAAGGGATCTGAATTGTACCTGAATCCTGTGGTACACATGGACAGAAGTTCTTGTATTGTGCTGGCCCCTTTCCATTCTTGGCAGCCCACATAACAAAAAAAGTTTCAGCCAGGTATCAGCATTGGCCATACAATTTACATGTCTGGATTTCCAGTTTCAAAGCAAAATCAATGCTCTTTGTATGCATTTTACATGATTCCAGTCCAGTGCTAAATGGGTAGCATGGATAATGGCTGTGAAGGCACGCTCTAGAGGTAAACTGTTCCTGGGACATATATGAAAGGGGAGTATGATGTGCTTGCATCTCATAAGGTGTGGGTCCAATATGGGAGCATGGAAATCAGAAGAATAAGGGGGTGATATGGACTTCATATGATGTTGATGGATAAACAGAGCCTTGGATCCAGCATACAGTTAGGTTCCATTACTGAAGAAGCACGAGGCAGTTGCAGCTACTCTTTGTGAAAACCAGCACATTCACAGCCTTCAGCCATGGAGCAAAAATATAGTTTCTCAACCAATTCAGCATTGTGGTACTTCTAACCTTTTTCACAGCGGGTACCCATGAAACCTGGTGGGCAGATGCATTCTCCCACAACATGGTGGCATATTCCTCCATTCAGGCAGTCGGAACAGTCCTTGTCACAAAGGACACCCCATTTCTTTGCAGCACAACCTGTAAGAGACAGAGACAGAAGTCCTCAGTCAGCAACGGGGAGCAAAGATAACAGTGCAGTCATCAGGTTGGATCCTATCGAAGATTTCTGCCTGCACAACAGTTTGCAGAAGTGTTAAAAGTATTCCTCAGTCTCTGGTTGCACTAAATGAAAGTGGTTGTATGTACCCCCACTATCTTTTCCACATGCACAAGACATAGCACAAGGCATTTATTCTGATGTAATTTCCAAACCACATTAAATGAAGTCATGTGAACAATCTACTGTATGTCCCAGTTGCATAGTTATTTCATTAAAAATGATACTAAAATGCTATGTATTGCTGCATTATTGCACTAAGTACATTTTCCATTATATATCCTAATAACAGTTTCTAAGAGCTGTAAGATTTGGGGTGTTTTTAAGTTCACACAGTCGTGTTTATCACTGGGGTGGGAAAAAATGTCCAGCTGAGGAAGCAGCAGCAACAGGGATGGTGTTCCACATGCCCTGTCCCCAAGCTGCTTACCACTGTCCCTGCCCCCAAACTCACACAATCCCTCCATCTTATCAGTGCAGAAACACTGACAGCCAACAATTATACTGCTCCCCAGGGCCTAGTAACTCCCCTTGCCTACTTCACATCTAAGCTGCTGTGCTGAAAGCACCACAGCTCATCTGGGAGGGGAATGGTCCATTAAAGGGCTTAAGGGGAGGGATATAGAGCTTAACTCCATCACATGAAGCTGCCTTATACTGAATCAGTCCTTTTGACCCATCAAGATCAGTATTGTCCACTCAGACTGGCAGCTGCTCTCCAGGGTCTTAGGTAGAGGGATTCAGCCTGGGACCTTCTGCATAACAAGCTGATGTTCTACCACTCAGCCACAGCCTGAACTTAGCTCCATCCCCTCCCCGGATTGGCCGTGGGAAGAGTATCTGCACAAACACATCCACCCACAGCCACCCTGGAGTTCCCCTTTGAGATGGAGCAAAGGGGGTGTCTTTGTACAGATCTGTGTATAGGATTGTCTGTGGTTTTTAAGTACTAATTAGCAGTCCCAGGTGGCTGCTTTGGAAAAGAGTGAATTTGGGAAGATGAGATTTAACCTTTTCCTCCCAGGCCACCCTTATGTTTTAAATCAGTGATGAAAGTCCCATAAGAAATGTTGTGTTTAGGTTCCCTAGTGAGTAACTGTATTCTATATTCCTTTAAATAAAAATGTATTTATTATGAAACTTTAAATACTCTTTTTTGTTGTCTTAGTTCTATGCATATATATTATATATAAATTCCATCCATTCATAAGCTCAAAGTGATTAACAAAAAACATTCTAAGCACATCTCCAATTACAAAGCTCTAAAGTATAATATATCAACATCCCCAATTACAAACCTTCAAAGCATAATCCAACAATTCCTCAATATACAGTATACTTTTGCACTTAGTATTATCCTCTGAAGTCAGACAACAGTCCCTCTAGAACAAAACAGTCCACTAAGTTTCTCATGGCCTGTGTTATTTTCCTTCTTCACAACAGTCCCTCTAGGTGTCAAACTCATTTGTTATGAGGCTGGATCTGACATAAATGCCACTTTGCGTGGGCCATGTGTGCCATAAAACATAATGCCAGGTACCAGAGAAAGAAACTGTATAAAGCACAGCAGCTGGTAAGCTCCAAGTTGGTGTATCCTCACTGCAAGGCTCCATGGGCTGGGAGAGGGGTGGAGGAAAACCCACCTAGGCGGACTGGAGAGCCCGCAGTGCAGCTCTGGGCAGATGCTCCCACGATGCTTGACTGCTGTAGACAAGGTTGTTCTGCTGTGCTGAAGCCACAATAGAGTGGCTCAGCCCACTCCCCCCAGCACTTCCTCCCTTGTATCCGTAGCTCACGGGCCGCATAAGAGCCCTGGACAGGCCTGATCTGGCCCCCGGGCCTTATGTTTGACACCCCTGCTCTAGAACAAAACAGTCCACTAAGGATGCAATCACCCACACTAAGTAACCCACTTTCAATGCACTTTCGAATTGGATTTTGCCAGTTCACTCAGTAAAATCCAGTTGGAAAGTGCATTGAAAGTAGATTGGAGGTGGATTATTTAGTGTGTGTGATCGCAGCCTGAGTGAGAGGACCTACACCAACCATTTGAATGTATGGAGAAGGAAAATAACACAGACCACGAGAAACTTAGTGAATTGATTTAATTAATTGATTAAATTGAATTAATATGAATAGATAGTCACAGAACTAAATAGGCAGCAAAAAAGAATATTTAAAGTTTCATAATAAATATATTTTACAAGAAGCAGGACCCACGATACTCGCGGGGGGGGGGAGTATTCCCAAGGGCTCCAGGCCTCCAGAAGCAGCTCCCCATTCAAGAGGAGGAAGCGGCCACAGGTAAGCCTTTTCCCACCCTCCCCCCCGGCACTGAGGCCTGAGTGGCTCTTAACTGCTGGGCCCGCCGAGCCTTTTCTCACCACCCCGGCACCAGTGATGCTATGAGAAGAAGTCAGAGGCAGAGGGCTGCTGGAGGGAGAGATTCAAGGGTGACTCTTTGCCGGCTTGGAGAAACTCGCATCCTGCCAGGGGAGAGAGAGAGACGTGGCGGCAGCGGCGGCTGCCACCACCACTAGCCTGTTTCCCGGCTGGCTCACTGAGCAACAAAAGGATTTTTAAAATGCTGGAGCGCCACTTTCAGCATTGACAGGTTTCTTGCGTGGCTTGAGTGGGAAACTGGGACGGAGGAGGTGATGTGGCCAGCATCTTTGGGGAATATGTCATCGCCGGGCCCACTGGGCCTTCTTGCCCCCCCCCAGCAGCGAGGCCTGAGCAGCCCCCAGCCGCCAGCCAACCAAGCCTCCCCCCCCAACAGCAGTGAGGCAGTTCCCAGAGCATTCTCTGCACATGCGTAGGGAACATTCTTTTACTTTTGGGGGGATTTAAGTATCCCCCATGTAGTTTTCTAAACTTTTCAGATTTTTCTGCACACCTGGGGACTGTTCCAAGTGTGCAGGAAAATTTCTCTGCCCCCTATGTGCCCCGATGTGCAGATTTAGATATTCGCACAGAGGGGGGCCTCTTGGCTATTAGTATATAGACAAGGAGCGGCAACCTGCGATACTTGTTGGGGGACGGAGCTCCACACAGAGGAGGAAGCCACTGCAGGTAAGCCTTCTCCCCCATCCCTGCCTGGCCCCGATGGCGAGGCCCGTGCAGGTCCAAGTCGCCGGGCCTGGCAAAGTTCCCCCCCGGCAACAGCGGTGAGGCCTGTGCAGCTCCAAGCCGCTGGGCCCGCCAAACCTCCTTCCCCCGCCACGGCAAAGGTGGCGAGGCCTGAGCTCGGCCTGCCAAGCCTTCTCCCTCCCCCTCCCCTAGTGGCGTCGGGGCCTGGCTGGCCCACCAAGCTCCCCCCTCACAGCAGCGGTGAGGGCTGAGCGGCTTACAGCCGCCGGCCCACCAAGCCTTCGACCTCCCCTGTCCAAGCGGCGGTGAGGCAGTTCTCAGAGCGTTCTCTGCGCATGTGCAGGGAACACTCTTTTACTTTTGGGAGGATTTAAGTATCCCCCTATTTTTTCAACTTAGATTTTTCTGCACATCTGGGGATTGCCCCAAATGTGCAGGAAAATTTCCCTGCCCCCCAAGTGCCACCGATGTGCGGGTTTAGATATCCGCACAGAGGGGGCAACTTGGCTATTAGATAGATAGATTTAAAGGAATACAGAATATAGTTACTCACTAGGGAGCCTAAAACACAGCTTTTCTCATTGAACTTTGATCTAGTAGCTGTGAGTCTTTTACTTTCATTCTGTTAAATCAGTGATACTCACTCTGCGGCCTGCAGTGAGCCACATCCATAATTACCATCAGCCGAAACAGCCACAACTAATGTGTGCTCTCTGTACCCTCTCAGACAAACATAAACAATATTATGTAACTATAATATAACAGTTTTAATTAACAGAGTACCTCTGGCCAGGTAGGACTGTCTCTCCCTAACCACTGCTGAAAGCCAGCCTTTGTGTATCTGGAGGGAGGGGAAGGGATTGCAAGTAAGGCTTATGACACACAGCAGTGTGCAAGCTTTCAAGTTCTCCAGAACTCTTTGTTAGGCAAGATGTTAAAAGAAGTCTCCCTATGTTAAAATTCCCTTCAAATTGAACGCTAGTATTGCAGGAGATGTGGTGGTTGGAACCTCTCCCTGCGCTAAGGTTTCTACTTGCAAGGAGCATTATTTTGTGAGGTGGCATTCAGCAGTAGTATGCCTTATTGCGCCCCCTCATTCAGATGCATATGTTCATATGGCTACATACCTCTATGGGTCAGGTTACAATGACATTTAGTGCGGTATTCGCTGCTGATCCCTTGCGCATTAAAGTTTCCTGTTCATATTGGCAAACCCACCTCCCGCACCAAAGCGGGTTTAGTCCCGCGGTTTCTGGTCTTTTTATCTGCGTTTTCTGACACCCGTTGGAACAGGTGTTTTCCTTGTACTCGCACTTTGAACGCGCGATTTTGCCTATCTGGACAGCCATTGATCGCAATGGTTGCGATTGGGGCCGTCTGACCGTTTCCCCCCACAATGAGATTCCCCCCTCCCCCAGGCTTCTGCCTGAGCCGGGCGGATGAGCAAAGTCCTCTGCAAGGTGCTCCGGGTGACAACAGCAGCTGCTGCGGCAGGCTTTGGAAGGGAGGGAAGGTGGAAGAGGAGGTGGTGGCGGCGCAGGGAGCACGAGGCAGCGGTTTCGTGCGCCCTTGGGTTTGGCAGCGGCTGCGGGGGGGGGAGGGCTTCTGTGGAGCGGACCCTGCTGGGATCTCAGGGCCGTTGGTCTTCGCCAGGCTTTCTCCCTGCTGGGAGAGATTCAGGAAGTGCCGCTGAGTCCTCAAGCTGTCTCCTGGACCGCCCGGGTGGGCTGGCAGGCAAGCGGGCAGGCGGGCGGAGAGAGGGGAAGGATTTTCAAGCGAGCGGGTGATGGAAGAGAGGGGCCGCCTGCATCTAATAAGCCCATCCTGAAGAAAAATATTCCCGATTAAATTAAAGTGGGAACAAAGCGGAATTACTGTGCCCGTGTGACCACAGCCTATGTCTCTACAACAGGGCTTCCACATGGCAGATTCCCCTGAATTTTCCCTGACCCAATCCTCTGGCATTGCCCCCACCATCACCCAGGGTTTTTCCAGTTTTTGCTTTGTTTTGTTTTATTAATATGGCAATTGACATATCATTATAGCATTAGAACATTATAACAATCTATTATAATTGAAGTTCTCTGAATTCCTAGCTTTAATTTTTTTAAACAAATGCCTTTCCCCTTATATCGCAGCAACAGACAGGGATAGAGATTTACTTTAAAAAATGAAAGCTGGGAATTCAGAAAGCCTGTTGCATAGATTTTTCTAATGTTCTATTGATATAACAATAAAAAAAACAACAACACAACATGGCAGGAGAAATGGTTGCCACATGAGACTGGGGCAGGTAAAATGGCAATGATGCGGGTAAGACCAGGGACATCCAGACATTCCTGTCCTCATTAGTGCCACCCAGCTTTGCTGCAGCGTCCCCCAAAATATCACAAGTATGCAGGTTTGGGAATTATCACAGAAAAGATGAGGAAAACCCAGGAGGAGGTGCACTGAAGCACCACGATGCTGTGGGAAAGTGGGAGGGGAAATGCTTCCCAATAACATCCAAACTGGGGCAACACTACCTATGTATAAATCTGAGTTCTGACTTTGAGAGGCATGTTTTAATTCAAGGAAGGGGCAGGGGAGGTGTGAGGACCCCACCCCGTCCTCCAGCTGAAACCCCTTAGAAGCGTGATGACATCACCTCTGGGTCATTGAGGGCATGGACGCTTTGTGCGCAGCCCAACAGACCCCGGGAACCATGCTGGAGCCCCCCCCCCCAACCAGGACACAGGTAAGACCTGGCAACGCTATGGGTAGCAGAGGGAAGAGTTAAATAAATACCCTGTCAGTCAGTGACTCTTCCCTGTCTTCAGAGCAACCCTTTGGAGCTACTGATTAGCCTTTAGCTCTTTGATGTCTCAACTGGTTTGGCCCTATGAATTCCAAAAGAGTAGATGGTTAGCCTGTTGCAATCACACAGAGTTTCTTATGGCACGTTGCCTTATTCACACAAAAGGGTGACTGTACCAATTGGGAAGATTGTGGGTGGCTCACTCTCTCCCTAAGGAAGATTTGAGTGCCAAAGTCATAACAACTGAACAGGGCAGCAGATTGTGGTGCTAGAGCAGGAAAAACTGCAGCTGCTGACAATACCTCTTCCATGCAACTATTTAAAGGTACAAGAACCCTTTTACTTCTAATGACTCAAGAAAGGGATTGCACACACAGCATAACAGGGCTTGGAGAAGTTGTACACCATCTCACCTCGCACAATTAGCCTGTAGGAAGCACTTGACAAGGGACTGTCCCCCATGAATGAGGCACTGTATACCCCACCATCAGCCACTCTCACAGATGGCAGAGACAGAGTGAATTGGTTCCCCTTCACTTCACATTTGTCTGTGGTCTGATAGAAGGAGCCTGCACAGAGAGAAGGTGAAAAAAGCATGAGAATTAGAAAACCTAGCTCTGAGTTGGGTTAGAGAGTGTAACAAGCTTGAGGAAGTACAGCATGTACAGCTTGATGCCCAAACAACCAATCTTTTTGCCATTGGGAGATTGGTTAGACCAGAGGAAGACCTGAGAAAGTACAAAGCACCACTGCCAAGCCACAAGACAGGGCTAGGTATACATGACAGACATAAATAGAAGACTAATAGATCCAGAAGACGATTGTGTTCCTACATCATCACAGAGAGATGTGTTCCAAGTGGAACCCTAGAGGGCCAGATTTCTGGACCACATCTCACCAGGGCCATGCAGCTGAGAGGAGAATACTTACCATTCCTTTTCCACAAAATATCAGTGTTCTTTTCATGCTTTATCTTGGCAACAAGCTCAGCTGACTGGAAGAGGCTGACTGTCTGCGTTGCCTTTTCTGGGACCAGGTTGGCTGCAGAATCACACAAAAATAGGGTTAGACAGCAGGGCCTCCAAAGTATTTTCTTCTTTTCTTGGTTGGGGAGGGGAGAGACTCTTATCTGACATCTGCTTCTGAGTTTTTCAGCACTTACTGGAGCATCTCATGCTGTCTACTATACTCACAAATGTCCACACATACAGTAAAGGGAGGGGAGAGAATGCAATAATGGATTTGCTTACTGTTCATAATGCTCTCTTTTATAGGTGACGTGAAAATAGATATGCTTTATTTACCCGTGGGTCAAACATGGCATTTATAATTGTGTATTAGACTTAGAGGTAAAATTATTCTGTGGCTTGTTCCTGGTTTTGTCTTTTGTCAAACTCTACATCTTACACAAAAAGCTTTGGGGAGGTCAATATCTGCAATGGAGCTTGGATTTCCACTGTTCTGTCTCATCAGATCAATGCCCATATATCTCAAAGGTTTCCATGAAGAAATTCTCTGCATTTTTCAGTTACTCTTCTTGACTTCTCACTTGCTGAGACTACTTGATTCATGGCTCTCTTCCTTACTCCCCAAATGTCAATAATGAATGACCCTTTAGTATTCCAAAACTGGTCTTTGCAGAAGTCCTTCTAATGTCAGGAGGAAATGTGCTTCTGTATCTCCATAGGTGCATACACATACCTGTATGCTAAATAACACAATAAACTTTCCTGAGTTCAGAAAATGCTGTTGAGAAGAGGGAAAAGCCAGGAAGATCAGTGGCTTCTACTGACAGATCATGGGATCCAACCCATTATATAGTATTTATTTATTTAAAACATATTCTCCCTTTCCACCCAATATAGGGCCTCTAAGTGGCAAACAATCAAAACATTAAAAAGTTTTTAAAACAAATGCATATCTATAAAACCATTTAATAAAACGTGTAAACATATGAATACAGGCACATAAACAGAAAGGAGGGCCACTGAAGGTTCATGAGATAAAACAGAAAGTCTTCACCTGCTGGTGGAAGACAGTGATAAAGGGGGACAGATTGATCTCCCTGGGGAGGGAATTCCACAGTTTTGGTGTCACAACTGAGAAGGACCTTTCTCGGGTGACCACTTGTTTAGCCTCAGATGGCAGGACCACTTGAAGCACAGCCCGTGATGACAACTGAAGTGCTCGGGTGGGTCCATTAGGTTTCCCTGTTTGCTGCATTGCTATATCTCCTAATCTATCTGAAATCTACATGCTTATTTGATCCTGCGAATTATGGAAAATAAGGCTTACCGCTGGTTAGAAATGAAAATGCTGTAAGCTCTTGATCACACATGATGTCCATTGTCTTTTAAAAAGAGATGTTTGGAATAATTCAAGGGTGAATGTCTAACAAATTTATTTATTTTATTAATTAAAGCATTTATTAGTTGCCTTTCTTCTGTATGGAGCTCAAGGCATCTTACAAAATAAATAGAATATATTAAAGCACTGTACATAAAAATACATAAAACCAAAATTTAAAATCACAGTTTAAGACTGCTTTAGTCAAATTCAGTCTTAAATAAAACCGTCTTCAGCTGCCTCCTAAAGATTGGAAGTGAGGGGGCCAGGAGTACCTCCCTGGGGAGGCTGTTCCATAATCGTGGGGCTGTCACTGAAAAGGCCCTCTCTAATGTCCTCACCCAAACAAGCTTCTTTGATTGTTGGGGCAGTCAGGAGGGCCTCTCCCTGTGATCTTAATCCCCAGCAGGAACATACGTCAGAAGATGATCCTTCAGATACCCAGTCCAAAGCCATGTAGGGCTTTAAAGGTCAAAACCAACACTTTGAATTGGGTTCAGGAGTGGACTGGTAGCCAGTGTAATTGTTGTAGTATTGGGTCACATGCTCCTGATAGCTGGCCCTGACCAGCAGTCCAACTGCGGCATTCTGCATTAGGTGCAGCTTCCAAACACTCTTCAATGGTAGCCCCAAACAGCATTGCAATAGTCCATTCTAGATGTAACTAAGGCATGGATCACTGACTAGATCTAATTAACTCAGGAATGGACACGGCTGACACATCAGCTGGGCAAAAGCTGAAGCTTCTGAGCTAGACATGTTTAAACCCTTTGAATCCAACCGACCTAAACGTATCTAGCTCTGTAATGGGCTGTGGCCTTTTAAAAAATTGATTGCTAGCTGATCAGATGCTATCTATGCTGCACTGTTGATACTGACATCAGAAGGCAAGATTTGTTTTTGAGCAGGATTTTTGGAGCTTGGCTGTATACGGCCTTATAATTTCCACACTATGGTAATGATATTTTGTGACTTTGTTTAGCAGCTGCATTGTGTTTATTTTTCTTCTTCTCTGAGCTTGTTAGTCTATTTTCTGGTATACAAGTTGTTCTAGGACTATTTTTCATATTACTAACTGTCTATAGTTAATGGATATTCCGACGGATGTTGGATAGCCTAAAAACTTAAGGTTCAAGGGAAGTAGAGATGCTTCCTGCCAGAGTAATTCCCTTGCATAACTGTGGAGTATGTCTACCTCCCTGGATATTAATCATCAGATGAGCCCAGGATTAAGGGACGAGAAGGGATTAAAGATTATTAATACTTGGTTTCCCTTGTTTCTTCTTGTAGTGCATAAACAGGAAATCCCAGACACTGTCTGGGGGAAGTAGAGAGAGAACGCCACAATTAGTATTGGTTCTGTTGTAATCAGATAATGGAAGAAATGTTGTAAAGCATTTACTTCAAATTATACATTCATCTTCTCACTAAGAAAACAGAGATTTCTGCACTTAGGTACCAAAAATCCGTATATCTTCCAGTGTGCCATGTGAGAATCTCACTTTTATGCTTACCGTTCATGTTGTTGTGCACATACACTACCCTGGTTTGTTCTGCCGGGGTCTGTCCCAAGCAGTACGTGATGCCCACCAGGTCTGCACGGGAGAAGCCGCGCATCTGCACCTCGTTGCTGCTGTTCTTGTAGATCTGGAACTTGGACTTGGGTGGGGTCATGACAATTCTATTGTCTCTCTCAAGAAGGAGGCTCACATTCTGCTCACTGGTCACACAGGAGAGGTAGAAGCTGGTGTGCGAGGGGCTCAGGACATTGGCTATCAAGGTTATATCCAGAATTGCTCCTGCATCAGAAGAACAATAGAAGAGGCCATTTGGTGGACAGGGAGAGTTAATAATATCAGCATATTTCACATCCAGCAAACTCTGACTGGGCTTCAAAATCTAGTCCAAACTCTACCATAAAACAGAAAGACAATTTGTCTTCACTTAGAAGTGTGGCAGATTCCTACGAATGGCCTGTAAGCACTGTATATGTATATATATATATATATATAGACACAGACACACATACTGTCACCAAAGATGACAGGGACAGGCAGAGAAAACATTTTTTTTTTTAAGTTACTACCCATTCTCCTCCATATCCTTGTCTGAGAGAAAACTCTGTTGACTCAACAAGACTTACACCAGAGCAAGTATGTGAAGAATTGCAAGCACCCAGCCCACTGTTATCACTCATAAATAGGCACTGTATGGTGTTTCCTCTGTGTCGGTGTTTCCCTAGCAAAATAGGAAATTCTTTATCTAACACGTTAAAACCCAATATTATTCTTCTCTCTCGAGACACATACAATAGAGTTCAGAAAACAACTAATCCACCAGTTAAAACATTTGTCCTTCCGTTTTTTGGGAAGGAACTGGGGAATATTTTTAATGCCTTGAAAAAGCATACTTTAAATGGTCTAGGAACCTTCAGCAGTGGTCAAATTCCTTATGAACACAGGTATATACACATATATTGAAATAGACATGTGTGACCACCACACGTGATGACAGGCTACATGGGAGTTGTACAATACCTCCTACATGGAAACTCTTTCCAGATCTGAGAATGATATTGCTACTAGGAGACTGGACAGGTTCTGGAATACCAGCATCACATTTGTAGTGATTGCAGGATCCTAAGAGCCTGCAATTTTAAAATTCACTTTTTAAAAGTTTGACCAAAGATGACAGAGAGAAAGACAGACAACGGAAATAAATGTATACAGCAAGACCAAAAGGCTGGCATCAGCATACCCTGAGGTGGGGCGGTTGCCAGGGAGAACGGCGTCCAGCAGGGCCCACTGCTGATGACTGTCTGTTTATGCATCTCCTCTGATGCCTGCACTCACACCCTTCTATTACCTGCTTGTGAGTGGTTTGTCACCTGTGCTCCCAGCTGCATCTGTTGCCTAGTGCTGCTGGAGTGGTGCACAAAGCATCAGTGTTCCTGATGGCCATGGCAGTCCTAGCTGCACCCACCAGCCAGAGCCATCAGAGAAAGGGTATGCAGACAAAGTAGGTGGCTGTGGCTGCAGGTGGTGGGAGAGGTTGTGAGTGAAGGATGCACAGGCAGGAGGGGCATGTGAGTGGGTGAGTGGGGGTGGGGGGAGCCTGGACCTTCTCTGCCCAGAGCCCCTCGAAGCCTGGAACCAGCCCTTGCAATCAATGCTCCCTCTAAGCTGTGGAGTCTTGTGAGCAAAACTTCTACTTTGTGAGCTACTGGCGTTAAAGTTGTGAGCGAGCGATTTGGTTGCTGCATAAATTAGTTTGCTCTGGAGCCATCCTTCCTGAGCAAAGACAGAAATGTGTGAGCCGGAGGCTGAAAAACTATGAGCTAGCTCACACTAACTCAGCTTAGAGGGAACACTGCTCGCAAATATTGTAACATTTTCAGTTCCTTCGGTAGCTGCTTTCAACCATATTTTGTCAGCTCTCCATTCTTTCTAACACCCAAATGTTTGCATCACAAATGGTGTTCAGAACTACTTGCAAAAGGCTATTCTTGAGGGACACTGCTGAGAGCATTTATTTAGGACCAGAGGACATGGATCTAAGTCTCATGACTGGAACTCTGGATGTGAAATTTGGCCCTTAAAAGCAGCTGGGGGGTCCAAATTGGAAATATGGGGCTTGGGAAGGGGGTTAGTCCTCTCCGTGCCATCATAATTGTAATACCCCCATATAGGGGTCATTTCGTAGAAAAAGAGGTGCAGGAGCTCATTAGCACAACTCATTAGCATAACTTATTTGCATATGCCGCACACCCTGACATCACTGGAAGTGTGTCAGAAGGCAACACCCACCACTCAGGCTCCACTGGACTGTTTTGGATTGCTAGCTATTGGGGGGGGGGGACAGAACGTGCAGATCTTTCCTCACAGAGATGGAGAGCTTGTACCTGAATAAAACTTGGTCTTAAAGGTGCCACTGGACTGTTTTGGACTGGGGAGCTGGGGGGGGGGCGCTCTGCAACTTACCTGACTGCTTCTTGCTCTGACTGAGGGCTGCTGGGAGCAGGGGGTGGGGCTTGTTGCATGTGCCCGCCCCCTGGGCTCTTTACTGCCAGAGCTCAGCTCCTGTGCGCTCCTGCAGGAAATGACCCCTGCCCCCCCACAATGCTTTAAGACATGGTAAAATACAGGCACCGTATGACTCCAGAGGAGTGGCTGGGTTAGTCTGATCCAGTAAAAATAAACCAGAGTTGTGGCACCTTAAATACTAACAGAATACTATTCCAGCATATGCTTTTGTAGAGTTCATTTCTTGAGATGCTGTGAGGGACCCTCACTGCACAGGCATTTTATGAAGCAGAGTTAAGAACAACTGACAAACTTTCAAGTCAAGTGGCCGTGAAATGCAGGAAGTATTAAATGAAATGGAAGCATGTAAAGTTCACATCTAACTGGGGGGAAAAACAGAGAATATTCACTACTTATGTGAAACTGGTTAACACCTGTAATGGGTGGAATGTGACCGTTTTTTAAAAGATAAAATACAGTTACAGAAAGATAAAAAATCTAAGTCATATTTAAACCCAGTGAAAAGGTAGTCATGTCTCAATTCAACCATGTCACGCTGGAATCTCCCTCTGAAGTTCTTGTCATTAAAAGGTTATGGAAACTTTATAGTCAGAAAGAGATGTTCTTCCACTGGTTTCTGGGCACTAAGATTTTTTGATGTCAGATTTTTTTTCTTACTATAACTCCAGGACTAAGCCAAGCATGCCTGAGCAACTAGTGACTAGTGCTGCATGTGAACATAGAGGAAGGCAGTATAACAAAGGAAAATGTTCAGAGGGCTTTGAACAGAATCCATGCCCTGCCCATGTTAGCTTTCCTCAAAGCCTATATTAATTATTGCATTTTTTCATATTGGGCGCCTCTCTCTAGAATGCCTCCTTCTTGCTGTTGGATAGGAGGAAAATGCTATAAGACTCACAATTATTTATCTATTTTTCACATTTATATCCCGCCCATCTTGTGTAAATACAATAACATTTAAAACATGCTAAAACATATAAAATCAATAGTCATGCTTGCTGTAGTGAGAATCCAGCCCATTGATGTATGGCCGGTTATCAGTGGCAACCTTGGGGGGCCATGAGTGGACACCCACTGCCTCAGCCAAAGGCCTGGCGGAACAGCTCCGTCTTGCAGGCCCTCTGGAATTGAAGAAGATCCCGCAGGGCCCTGATCTAAGTAGGAAGCATGCTCCACCAGCTGGGGGCCTGGGCAGAAAAAGCCCTGGCCCTGGCCCTGGCCAAGGCTGGCTAATTCATAGGAAACAGGGAGTGAGTGTAAATGGGAAATTTTCTCAGTGGAGGGGGGTAAGCAGTGGGGTACTGCAGGGATCAGTACTTGGTCCACTGCTTTTTAACTTGTTCATTAATGATTTGGAGTTGGGAGTAAGCAGTGAAGTGGCTAAATTTGCGGATGATACGAAGTTGTTCAGGGTGGTGAAAACCAGTGAGGATTGTGAGGCACTCCAAAGGGATCTGTCAAAGATGGGCAAGTGGGCGTCAACATGGCAAATGGGGTTCAATGTGGCCAAGTGCAAGGTGATGCACATTGGAGCCAAAAATCCTAAATATAAATACACATTGATGGGGTCTGAACTGGCAGAGACAGATCAAGAGAGAGATCTTGGAGTTGTAGTAGATAACTCACTGAAAATGTCAAGACAGTGTGTGACTGCAATAAAGAAGGCCAATGCTATGCTGGGGATTATTAGGAAGGGTATTGAAAACAGATCAGCCAATATAATAATGCCCCTATATAAATCAATGGTGCGACCTCATCTGGAATACTGTGTGCAATTCTGGTCACCACACCTTAAAAAGGATATTATAGCTTTGGAAAAAGTGCAGAAAAGAGCAACTCGAATGATAAAAGGGTTGGAACACTTTCCCTATGAGGAAAGGTTAAAGCGCTTAGGGCTCTTTAGCTTGGAGAAAAGACGACTGAGGGGTGACATGATCGAGGTTTATAAGATTATGCATGGGAAAGAGCAGGTAAAGAAAGAGGTACTTTTCTCACCAGCAGTGTTCCCTCTGAGCTGAGTTAGTGTGAGCTAGCTCACAGTTTTTTAACCTCCGGCTCACACCTTTTTGTCCTGGCTCAGGAGGTATGGCTCCAGAGCAAACTAATTTATGCAGCAGCCAAATCGCTCACTCACAACTTTAATGCCAGCAGCTCACAAAGTAGAATTTTTGCTCACAAGACTCGCTTAGAGGGAGCTTTGGTCACCAGTGGGAGGGCTTCTAATGTCCTGGCCCCACTGGTGGACCTCCTGATGGCACCTGGTATTTCTGGCCTGTTGAAATGGATGGGCCTTTGGCCTGATCCAACATTGGCATCTCTTATGTTCTTATGTTCTTATTATTTTTAGGCCATTTTGTGTTCTCTTCCATAGAATTTTCTCTCTCAGATTTGGCAGTGTTATTTGTGGCACCAAGAAATTAGCATTATACACATACAATGTACATGTACACACACACACGCAGATACACACACTCACAACATATTAAAACCATACAACTTGTGTACACAGTCCAAATTACTCTACAAAATCAACATAGAAAAGTGGAACTACTGAAGAAAATCTGGACCAGTGTAAAGAGGAAAGACATGGGAAGACTTCACTCAGACACCAGTTCCCAGACAGTAGGGCAAGTTCTGTCTTTCCATAGGATTCCAGCCACAGGCTGCACTTTGAGGCTCCATTCCCACCACTAAACTAGAGTAGCCACAGGAAATGAGACCCTTCCTCATCCCCCTCCCCCAGCCCAGAATCCCTTGAGCGGAAAGGATTTTTTTTACCTGTCAGATGCAAAAAGGAGGCTATGAGACAAATCTTTTTCAGTCCCATTTTCCTGAATGTGCCCAGTGTCAGCAGAACCCAGACATCACAACTCCAGAAGAGGAAACTGGGAACATTTGTGCTGTTTTTCATTCACTGTGTGTATCCTCTAGGTTTGCCGCTTCAGTCTCCTCCATTGCTTTGCAAGGACTAGAATAGCTGGAAGGAAACTTGCACCAGATAGCCTCTGATTCGGGAGGAAATGCTCCCAGTCTGCCTGGCCCGCTCAGAGAATATAGCAAGATGTGGGGGTCGAGGCTTTCTTTAAAGAGATGGTGACTCGTCCAATAGAAACGGCTGGAGTCTCAGGAAGAGAAGCAGCTCCATTCTAGCCCATCTGAGGCACTGTGTTTCTGCCTATAGATGTCCAGTTGCTCAGGAGTTCAGATCCACAAAGGACCTTCCACCCATTCTTCCATCTCTTCATTCACTGCCATGTGCAGCTGCAGAGAGTCCAGAGCATGCTTGTATCCCCCATGTTCACTTCGAAGCCTGACATGGGAGCATCAACATGGGCGTAAAAGAAAATCCTCAGCCAGTTCAGGAAGTGATGGGAATGGACAGGGCACAGCGTGAGCAGGAACTTTCAGGGGCAAGGATTTTCTTGGCTGGGGTTCAGCCAGAGTGAGGCTGCTGGGGGAGGAACGCCTGGGGGCCCTCACAGGCAATGACATTGAATCCTGTTTCCATGCAGCATTTCCTGCTCTCCACCCATTGTTCCTTGGATCTCTCTGGCTCTCTCAGGAGTCAGTCCCGTAATGGGAGGTGCCAGACAGAGCCACTACCAACTGAGAGATGATTGGCATGAAAAGACACTGGAAGCATTGGGGGGGGCCTCCATTTGTTCATAGCTTCCCAAAGGGAAGGTGGAGAGAGAACTTTACTTCAGGAAAACAATGAACGGGGAAAGGTTTACCTGCCCCGCTCAAGCTGAATGAATGTGATAATGGGTTGGTTTAAAAAAAACCCCAAAAAACCTGGAAGCTCTAGACATGGAACTCCCAGTATCTTACTTGGTTTGGTGTGGCCCTACGAGACTGAATTGTGAAGCAAAAAGCCTTTGCTTCAAATCTAGCCTCTGGTGGAAGCACTATATATGCACTATATTGGGTATAAACAGGGGTCATTTCATAGAAAAAGAGGTGAAGGAGCTAATTAGCATAACTCGTTAGCATAACTTATTTGCATATGCCACACCCCCTGAAATCACCGGAAGCATGTCAGAAGGCAACACCCACCACTCAGGCTCTACTGGACTATTTTGGATTGCTAGCTATTTCGGGGGGGGGGGAACCTGCAGATCTGTCCTCGCAGAGGAGGGAGAGCTTGTACCTGAATAAAACTTGGTCTTAAAGGTGCCACTGGACTGTTTTGGACCGGGGGGCTCTGCAACTTACCTGGCTGCTTTTTGCTCTGACTGAGGGTTGCTGGGAGCAGGGGGTGGGGCTTGTTGCATGTGCCCACCCCCTGGGTTCTTTACTGCCGGAGCTCCGCTCCTGTGCACTCCTGCAGGAAGTGACCCCTGGATATAAACCATTTAGAGGTTGGTGTGTCCCCAAGCTATAGCTGCAGAGGAACACTGAAGCACAGCAATAAGGGACAACGTAGTATCTGTTAGCATGCTTGTTGCTTAGAATTCTTAAACAGGGATAACAAGGATTGATAAAGATAGTGGCCTGGATCCAGCCACAGTTTTCTTAAGAGGGGGGTGGCAATTTTTTCAGATTCCTCTCTCCCATGGCAGCCCACTTAGCACCCTGAAATTTTTTTGGGGGGGGGCAGACTTTGAGCATCTAATGGGGCGTTTGCAGCAGTTGGGGGATAAGGGGACATTAGCAAAAAACCACCATCCTCTCTTAAGAAAACTTAACGGTATTTAAATTCACTTAACGTGGCTGAATCTAGGCCATCTCCCTGAGCATATGCAGAGTGTTTTCCCCCATCAATGAACAACTGCAATCTACTCTTCCTCCACATATTTAGAATTAAGAAGCAGGGTTTACATAGTGATGGCATGAGTCCCACACAGATTTAAACCTCTGTCTTAGAAATCAAGCATAGATCCCACCAGCAAACTACATCCAGGAAATGCCTATTGTTCCTTTCTAAAATTCACTCACTTCCCTCCACCTCCTGACTTCATGAAACCAGTTTGTTTTCCACAACTCTGCCCCTTTTGTTGTTACTGATAAAAGAAATCAGAAGAAAAATACTTTTCAGAATGTACAGATTTCCTTTACTTCATCCTGTCTCCCCACACATTGAGAATTCAGGAGTGCATTGCTCCTGAGAAAAGGCCTAAGCAAGGGTTTCAAGCATAAGCACTGAGCCTATAATCTCTTTCTTCCCCTCTAATTGTTCCCCCCACAGTACACTCCTGGCTTCCCCTCCCCATTTCTCTCCTGCCAAAGATACATATTGAGGTTGGTACCGTAGTGTGAAGGTTTAAGGCTTTAAGCTATTATATCCACACCATTTCCTCCATTTACAAATAGCCCCAGTGAGCCACCTTTCTCCCTTTTGGAAACACACTGGTATCCTGTACGTTCTTCAGGGGGGGCAAATAATAGGTCCTCTGGACCACTTTTAATTGGGAAAATGGCACGGAAGAAAAGACTCACATTATCCCTCCTCTTGCAATGTGATCCCAATCCAAATCTGGAATGGTGCATGCCTGGTGACCTTTAACACTGGGAGATCCTGACACACAGCTCCCTTCATGTTGTCTGGTTAGACCCCCCCCAGCAGTAAATAGCCAATAGCAAAAAAAGAAAAAGGGGGAGGGAAGCAAATTTACATTTAATAACCAGGCTATTACAGAGCAGAAAAACTCCAAAATAGCATCTACAAATTTCATTTTAAGTCAATTTCTCATGAGAATTGGTTGAGTTAAGGGATCAAAATGTTTAACTTTAGGTGTCCCCAAATGTATTGTCAGTGTGTTTCAAAAGTAGAAGACTATATACGTATACAGCTTTGTAATACAGTTCAGCACATCAGATGCAACACGTCCATGGTATTCATAAAAAACAAGAACAACCTATTTAATTAAAGGAGCAATAGTCTAATACAGTTCAGCACATCAGATGCAACACATGTCCATGGTATTCATAAAAAGCAAGAACAACCTATTTAATTCAAGGAGCAATAGTCAAATAAATATTTTTTAAGTAAAGAACTGAGAGAGTCCACGTCTATGACAGTGTGATCCCACCTTGTGACACCTGTATTTATGGAAATAACAACAAACCGACTTCTAGAGAGATCGTATTTAGAACAATAAGCATATCCAACAACCATCAACATGTAACAATTCAGGCCTCTTGTATTTGAGCAGACCAGGGTCTCAGTCTTTCTGACTTGTGTCTAGCCAGTCCCTTGAAGATCCACCAACTTGCAGCTGTGCTCTGCATTGGGATGTCCTCTGTTCTTTACAGGAGTTTCTGGTATCCCTAAGATATTAATATACAGTTTCATAGAAAGGAGCGCTTTTGAGGTGAGAGGGCTTCTCCCTGCAGCTTCAGGTCCTCTAGTCCCTAAAATATTAATATACAGTTTCATAGAAAGGAGTGCTTCTTCCTGCAGCTTCAGGCCCTCCAATCCCTCAGGGAAAACAGTACCTTTTTTCCCTCATAAGGAATACCCCAACTCTTTAACTCCCTCTAGTGGACTCATGATTATACAAGCAAGCAACAACAACAAAATGACAGCTATGGCTTTAAAATCAGGATGGACAAAGTGTCTTTTGCTGACCAGCAGCACCTCAGGTAGTTGTATATATGGCTTGGTAACAGAAACAACCCTTCATCACTTGTGGGTTGTGTAGGCTTACTTATGCACTGTAGTTTTTCCAGTGGGAAGAAGAGATTCATGTTCCCTCCAGTCACTCAAACTGAGCTCGTCGAAACTGCCCATGCCTAGCACTCTGAACAGTAATTCACAACACCAACTAGACATGTTTTCAGTGTAGTGCCAGTTGATCTAATCAGTGGTTGATGCATGCTGAAGCAGTCATATAACTGATTCCATCCGTGTATGTGTGTGCACGCACACACACACACACACACACAATTCATCTTTACTGCACCATTATTTAGTCATCTCTCAGGAATGCAGTGATGGCATGTTGAAGCAGTGTGTTCTGTTCTGAATTCTGCATCATTCAACTCATTCCTTATTCACAACAAGCCAGACTGCTCCACATATGAAACTGGATCTTTGCAGGACAGTACAGATAGAGCTTCTACTGCAAATATATCTATGACCTGGTGAAATCTTGCATGGGGAATGTACTCTTTGCCCTAGCAGGATTGTGAATCGGCTATCTCCTTGCCTTTGCCCTCTTGGCACATCTTGTTGCTTTGTGAGACCCTTGTTTTCACTAAACAAACAAAGGGCCAAACTCTGGTCAAGAGGGCGGGAGAGGCCAGACAGAGAACAATAGCAGTTGCCTCTTTAGATAAACATGTTTGGAAGGAAATTAAAAGTGGCTGCCAATACATCTTTCTTTAGCCAGTTTCTACTTACCAACCATTCCCACACTTATGCAAAATGTCCATGTTCCAGCAACACAAGCAAGGCATTACTTGTTTCAGAAGTTACTCTGGAGGTGCTTCAGTCTGGGCCACGATGCTCACACTCCAGAACACTCTACATAAACTACATATGCCTACTACAGCTCACAAAACCTATTTCACATATTACCAGGCCTCGGTTCCTGCCGGAGTGCACCAGAGCACCACTCCGCCAGTCAGGAGCCCAGGGGGAGGGCACATAAGCCCCGCCCCCTGCTCCCACCAGCCATCAGTTGGGACACGGGGGGGGGGAACGTTCCCCCGTCTCCCTGAGCCCCAGGGTGGTGGCCTTGGACTCGTAGGGGCAAATTCCACCTCTCGCGCGAGAGGTCATTCTGGCTCCCCCAGCTCTCCTTCGGGGCTCCTTAAAAAGTTATGGCCGCCGCTGTTCTCGGCGGCAGCTGTGACGCCCATGTGGGGGAGGGGAGGGGCAAAACGTTCCCTTGCCTCCCTGAGCCCCGGGGTGGTGGCCTTGGACTCATGGAGCAAATTCCACCTCTCGCGTGAGATGTCCGAGCGGCGTGATGTCACACACGAGAGGTCATTCTGGCTCTCCCAGCTCTCGGGAGGGGCTCTTTAAAAAGTTATGGCCGCCATCGCTGGTCTCGGCGGCAGCTTGGGGGGAGGGGAGGGGTGAAACGTTCTCTTGACTCCCTGAGCCCCGGGGTGGTGACCTTCGACTCATAGGGGCAAATTCCACCTCTCGTGTGTGATGGCAAATTCCATTCTGGCTCCCCCAGCTCTCAGGTGGGGCTCTTTAAAAAGTTATGGCTGCTGTCGCTGTTCTCGGCAGCAGCTGCGACGCACGTGTGGGGGGGAGGGGAGGGGCAAAACGTTCCCTTGCCTCCCTAAGCCCCGGGGTGGTGGCCTTGGACTCGTAGGGGCACATTCCACCTCTCGCGTGTGATGGCAAATTCCACCTCTCGCGTGTGACATCACACGCGAGAGGTCATTCTGGCTCCCCCAGCTCTTGG
>NW_015163095.1:1408503-1414482 GCF_001447785.1 Gekko japonicus | reverse complement strand
ATGGGGCTCTTTAAAAAGTTATGGTGGCCGCCGCTGTTCTCAGCAGCAGCTGCAACGCCGGCACGCAGGGGGAGGGGAGGGGCGAAATGTTCCCTTGCCTCCCTGAGCCCCGGGGTGGTGGCCTTGGACTCGTAGGGGCAAATTCTACCTCATTCTGGCTCCCCCAGCTCTCGGGAGGGGCTCTTTTAAAAGTTATGGTTGCTGTTCTTGGCGGCTTCTGCGACGCCCGTGGGGGGGAGAGGCGGGGCGAACCATTCCCTTGCCTCCCTGAGCCCCTGGGTGGTGGCCTTGGACTCATAGGGGCAAATTCCACCTCTCGCATGTGATGTCCGAGCAGGGTGATGTCACACGCCAGAGGTCATTCTGGCTCCCCCAGCTCTCTGGAGGGGCTCTTTAAAATGTTATGGACCCCACCGCTGTTCTCGGCAGCAGCTGCGACACGGGGGGATAGCAGGAGGCAAGAAGCCTGGGCGAGCTGGGCTCCTCCATGCCTGGCAGAAGATGAGGTGCAGAGGTGAGAGGTGGGCAAGCAGAAGAATCGGCTTCCCGCAGTTCGGCCCCATTATATCCTATGGGCCATTGAAGTCAATGGCGAAAACATAGGGTATATTCTGGGGGCTGGAGGGGAGGGGGTTTGAGGGAGAGGCTCCAAACTCGCAGGGTAGCTGCTGGAGCCTCTCCCCAAGATACCAACCAAGTTTGAAGAACATTGGACTAGAACATTTTTTCCCACCATAGAGAACAATGGAGGGGATAGGGGCAACCTGTTTGGGGGCCACTACCGCAGCCTTTGATCCTCAAGCCTCAGCAGAGGAAATATGCAAGGCAGCAACATGGTCTTTAGTCTTGACCTTCATCAGTAAACCAAGGGAAGGGAAGGTGGCGGAGCAGCTGGAGACATTGAGCCTCAGCTCCACAAGTAATGAGCACTTGAGGGCCCCCCCCAGCAGCCCTAAGGCCGGAGCACCTGGAGCAGTCTTGGGAGGCGGTTTGGCTAAAAGCAAAACCAAAAGCGCAGGAACTTGAGAGAACTCCAGGAATGGAGCCGATTCCTCTACCACAGCCCAAAATGTGACCCACGAACCCTGAGCTTGCTTTTTCTCATTTGCGAAATGGCCTCTGCACTCCTTTAATGAGGCAGCCCTGAAGCTTGGGGCGGTGGGAGTTTCTTTGCACGCAGCTTGTGTGGCTGGCTGAGTGCCTCTTCTGCTTGCCCACCTCTTGCCTCTGCACCTCATCTTCTGCCAGGCATGGAGGAGCCCAGCTCGCCCAGGCTTCTTGCCTCCTGCTGCCTTGGCTCTCTGGTGCACGGGTGAGTCCCCAAAGTTTGACTCTTCCTCTACAAGTCTCTGGCGCTGGAGGTATTCGCCTCCTTCCCTCCTGCCTGCTATGGCTGCATAATTGTGAGAGATTTCTTAACATAGTGTTCCTGCCAGGGAAGCTGGGGACCCTGCCCATGAGTCTCCATTTCATCCTCACAACAACCCTGTGGGGTAGGTTAGCTAGAGAAGGGGAGATTTGGCCTGGGGTCACTCAGCCAGCAGAGTGAGAATACAAACCTGGGTCTCCCCACATCAATCTGCAACTCTGACCACTGTGCAGTGCTGCCTCTACTGATCTGTAATGTTCCAGAGGTGTTGTAATGTAATACTCAGTTTCTCAAACGAGTGTATGCCTGTCTGTTGGTCCACTTAGGAGTCTTGATCGTGGTTGTGTCGTGGTTTGGTGTAGTGGTTAAGTGTGCGGAGTCTAATCTGGGAGAACCGGGTTTGGTTCCCCACTCCTCCACTTGCACCTGCTGATGTGACCTTGGGTCAGTCACAAGCTCTGGCACAGCCGTTCTTGAAAAAGAGCAGTTTCTGTCAGAATTCTCTCAGCCCCACCCACCTCACAGGGTGTCTGTTGTGGGGAGGGGAAGGTCAAGAAGCAATTTTTCTCCAGGCCAGTTTGGCCCCCAGTGATCCTGGAGGTTTTTTTTAATCATATTCTGGGCCTGGAACAGGGGTCACTGGGGTGTGTGGGGGGTATTGGTGAATTTCCTGCATTGTGCAGGGGGTTGGACTAGATGACCCTGGAGGTCCCTTCCCACTCTATGAGTCTATGATTCTATAATTCACCCAGGCTGGCTGTGGGCACGCCAGCACCTCTGTCGGGCAGAAGCGCCTGAGATCCTCCCCTCCCCTTTTCCTTCGCTCGACTTGGAGGCGAAGGGAAGGAAGAGGGGGGAAAGAATGGATCCCAGGTGCTTCTGCCTGTCAGAGGGGCTGATGCACACGTCCGATGTCAGGGTGTGTGGCATATGCTAATAAGTTATGCTAATGAGCTCCTGCAGCTCTTTTTCTACGAAATGACCCCTGCATATTACAAAACTAAACTGTGCATGAATCCCACCTGTATGTTTGATGGACTTAGAGGCCCAATTTATACATCAAAATTCCATGTGGCAGACATGCGGCCACCACAAACACTTTGGTCAGAATGCATCTTAAGTTCTTTTCTAGGAACTTAATTCCTGGGTGCTGTGGGCCTATTCTGATCAGGACTGAGGCATACCTGGAGGAATTTCAGTCTCCTCCATCTGTACCATGTTCTCATCCTGAAATGACGCAGAGAAGCTGCTATTGGCCTGGTTGGGGAAAACGTACATGTAGCCATCAGTACATATACGTTTTTCCAAAAGACAAACAGTCGCCTCTTGGAGCCATTTCGGGTTGGGAAAACAGCATGGCTGGAGCTCCTTCTTGCATGCTACAGTCCCCATCCACACTGGGCCCACATTTGCCTGGGAAATAAGTGCCCAGCTTGGAACTCCCAGAACATGTCTGTACAAAGTCCACAAGGGAGACAGCTGGACTTCGTAATGTAATCAGCCTATGCAACAATTAAGCATTTAGCAATGTGAAGTACATGGTTATTCTACGGCTGCAGACAGTGAAATCCTGCAGCTGAATTTCACCTGAGAAGTCATCTAACCATATATCAGAACTGTTCCCACACAACTTTTAGGATCATTTTAAAGAAAGGCAGAACAGCTAAATGGCTGGCCACATATTAATCTGCTGAAAATCTAAAGCAAGCATGGACAGGAAAAGGAAATCCATTCATTGTTTCCGACTATTGACACAGAACTCAGGAAGTCAGATGCCCTTGCACAGGGCTTAGGGTGGGTGAATACTGCATGCCCAGTCTACACCTTACCAGGGCCAGGGCCCTGGTGAGGAATTCCTATAAGCTATGATTCCCCTTGTGCAATGCATGGCAATGCAATCTTTAAAGATTGTCCTAGTAGCAATATTACTTCAAACATATGCATGCACACAAAAGCTTATACCCTGAATAAAACTTTGTTGGTCTTAAAGGTGCCTCAAACTTTGTTATTCAAGGATAAAGTTTAAGAAACTGACAGCAAGCTAGGCAGTGCCTATTTCAGGACTAGGTAATATCTGAAAAGATTTTAGACAGAGGTGTTTAAAATGGAGGGAGAGTATCCCTAAACCCAGTATAAAGAGAGACAATGATAATTACTTAGAAACCATCTAGCCTTGAAGGAGCGATCAAGATACTACCCAATAGCACATTGAAAATAAGGAAGCAAAATATATACAACTAGGAAGAAGGGCCATTGTGGAACTGAAGACAATGAGCGCTAGCCTAGCCATGTGGGTGCGGGTGGCCGTCTCCATCTGCCCCCCCACGGCGAAGCTGGCCATCCTGCCCCTCCCCCCCCTAGTGTTGAACAACAACAAAAAGATTGTTGAAGCTAAATTAGCATGTCATGAATTTGTATTCAACCACTGTTTTCTGACAATGGTATTATTGTAAACTAGGAAGAATTCCTGTTGTGGAACTGAAGAAACCGGGCACTAGCCTGGCCGCGGGTGCAGGTCGCCATCTCCATCTGCCCCCCCATGGCAAAGCTGGCCGTCCTGCCCCGCACGGTCGAGGCTCTAGCAGGTCAAAGTGCCTGGCCTCGCCCCTCCCCCCAGCACCCCCGCCCGCTCGAGGCGCCAGTGGGGGAAGCCGGCCAGGCTCACCCCTCCCTGCGCCACCCACTTCCCACCCACCCCCAACTCGGGGAAGCAGCCCGTCGCATTCCCCCTTGCAGGGTCAAGGCCCCGGCGGATCAAGGCACCTGGGTTGGCTGCTCCCGCCACCACCCCCGGCTGAGCGAGGCCCCAGCGGGGCAAGTGGGCTGGCTCGGCCAGCCAGCTGTGGGCCCACGTCTCCTTCCCCGGCCCCCTCTCCTCGGCCCTCATGCCGTGTGGTCAAGGCTCTGGCGGGCCAAGGCACCTGGCCTCGCCCCTCCCCCGGCACCCCCGCCCGATTGAGGCTCCCTGGCTGGCCTCAGGCGCAGTGGCATGGCGCCATCTCTATAGGGGCATTATGATATTGGCTGATCTGTTTACAATACCCTTCCTAATAATCCCCAGCATAGCATTGGCCTTCTTTATTGCAGTCACACACTTGTTGCAGAGACAGCGCATGTTTATTGCAGAGACAGCGCATGTTGGCCTGGGCCTCCTCTTGGCTGGCAGCAGCTCCTGGCCACGGTGGCTCAGCAGCGGTGGCATGGCCCCACCTGAGGTCTGGAGGCTGAGCAAGGGTGTCTGCCCAGTGGAGCACTCGGCCCGGGGCTTGAAGGGAACTGAGGGCAAAAGGGTGGTCGCTGCCTCCATGGGTGGGAGGATACCCACGCAGGCAGCAGCGCAGCAAATGGAGAGAGACACCTTGTGAGTGACACACCAGGTTGCCAACCAATTCCGGAGAGTGTGGAATGTTCTAGAGAAGTGCCATCACCATTCGGCTTTTTTTTATATATAAAGGAGATTAGGAAGAAAAATCCAGACAGGAAATACAAAGAAACTAGATTACACAGCATCTCCCCCTCCACTTTTCTGGGTAGATAATATGTAACACAGTAATTACGCTAGCAGAGGTGGTAATGAATAACTGGTAGCATACTATGTTAAGAGTCAATTCAGGTCAAATTTGATGGTAATGCAAGTTGCATGATTATTATACTTGATGAGTGAAACACCATTCGTAAAAGACCCATTGCATATCACACACTGCATGCGTATCATCTTGCATCACCACAACCACAGTGCTTTCCATGCAGGGCCAGATTTAGATGAAGAGAGGCCCTAGGCTGCTCCACTTGTGCAGTCCGTCCCAATCCCCGACCCTCACAACTAGAGGAAAATGGAAGAGTGTTATAAACAAAATTGAGTGAAGCCAGGGATGATGACGGGTATTTAAAATTCTGCAATTCACAATATCTCCTCTAAAGGACATAAGATGTTATTGTTAAATACCATAGTGATTGAAAAAAAATGCATAAATGTTAAAATTAACACTGAAAACTTTTACAATATCTGAACTTTGTAAACCTTTTGTGGAATAAGCATTATTTTTTAGGAAAATGAAGTTGTAATGTTATTCTTTAAAAAAACCACCTTGAGTTTACAAATTATATTGCCTGGGAAGTGTAAATAATATGATCATAATTACCTGACAGTGTGGCACTTTTAGAATCTACTTTATGTTGTCATTAAACAGTCAGTTTTAAAATACATATTAAGAAGTAAACTACAACCATCAAATACAGTAAGACTAAAATGTTTTTTCTAGCCTTCCTCATAGCGAAATCATCCAAAACTTCATCAAAATTTGTTTGTCTAAGTTTGTCACTTTCAATGTACAGAATGCTCAGTGTGGACAACCTCTCTTGAGACATCGTGGCCCTTAATTCATTTTTAATTCTTTTGAGTCTTGAAAAACTCCTCTCTCCCGAGCCATTAGTGATAATAAAACTAAGAAATAGCCTCAAGATTGCTTCCACATTAAGAAAGGCCATCTGCATTTTTTCCTTGTATATAATTTGATAAAGGTCTGTATGAGACAGAGAGTGCTCTTCTGTAAGCCTATGGCTTTGTCTCACGTACAGGTGGAAGTGCAAAAGTTCATCAATAAGTTCCA
>NW_015163095.1:1390342-1406982 GCF_001447785.1 Gekko japonicus | reverse complement strand
AGTATTTCTGAGAAAGGGGTTGCAAGTGCATGCTGCAGGCACCGACAGGGCTCTGTGAAGTGTGAAAGATAGACTTCCCTGACTGGGAGGGGTGAGGCCAGTGCCAGTCACATGTGCTTGCTCTGTTCAAGCCAAGGAGGAGGGAAAGAATGGAAGGGACTTGGGAGAGCTTGCTTGCCTGGTCTATCTGCCCCAGCCGGTCCCCGACTTGCACTCTCCCACTGATTAAAGTGCAGCACGTACCACTACTGACCTGACCCTTGAGCTGGGGAAGGCTGTGCAGCTTGTTGTTGACTCTGGGCTGTTGGCTCTGGAGCCCTGGAGTCTGTACTCTGAATAGTGGCCCCAGGGACCTAGAAGGGGCAGGGCTTGTCAGTCCAACCCCTGCACAGTCTCATCAGGGCTGGCCTTAAGGCAATTGGAGCAATTTGGCCCAATTGGGCCCTGTGGGCCGCTCCTAAGGGGCCCCTTGCACGAGGGCAATCTAGATGGATTTTATTTATATCTCTAAGATTCTGCTGACTTTGGCTGTGAACTGGGGCCCCACAAAAATATTTCCAGTAAGGCCCCAGAGTTTCAAATTGGGCCCCACTGGCTGGCCCTGAGTCTCATAGTTGCTGGGCCTGAGTTGCCCTGCCCTTGCATGAAATCTTGGGCTTGCAATTTTGGGAGAGGGGAGACTGCGCACTAGGGGGGGGGCAGGGCTGTGGAGGCCCCCTAGATTTAGAGGCCCTAGCCTTCAGCCTACTTAGTCTATACATAAATCCGGCACTGTTTCCATGGGAAACAGTTTCATATGTTCTACTGTGAGTCTTCCGGTGATATGTTGTGGAATGGTGATGAATTGGATTATGAATATACCTGTGTGAGAGATTAAGATTCAAATCCAGTAGCATCATAAAGAACAACAAGATTTCAAGGGTATAAGCTTTTGAGAACCAAAGCTCCCTTCATCAGATGCCAGTGTGTATTAGCCTTTATAAAGCTCCTTCGATCCCAGGGCAATTGTCTCAGAAGCCAACACAGCATGTTACTTGACGTACTATTGAGGCTGGTTTGATCAATTTAAGATACCTTTGTTTAATCTCTGCATCCACACACTGTTGGATATTGTGCTATCATTATACTGCAGTAATAAGGTTGCTAGTCTCCAGGTTGGACCTAGATATCTTCCAGAATTACAACTGATCCCCAGACCACAGGGATCAGTTCCCCTTGGCTGCTCTGGAGGTTGAACTGTATGGCATTATACCCTACTAAGTCCTTTCCCTCCCCAATCCCCGCCCAACCCTGGCTGCATCCCCAAATCTCCAGGAATTTCTCAATTTAAGAGTTGGCAGCTCTATTAACAACAATTAGCAACTAGATTTTCTGTACGGACAAGACAATCCCAGTTGCAAAGGACTTCTATAGCACAGTGATAGCACAATAGCCAACAATGTAGAGATACAGAATCTGAGTTTCCTGAAAGACATAGGCACGAGAGGTGTTGCTGAGACAAAAGATCATCACGTGAAGGACTGCAGTGATCTCACTGAAATACATAGCTAGAGTTACCACAAGACCCAATTGCTGCCTGCAGCTTAGGCACAGAAGAGAGAAGCAGTTTTGGCTTTTGCCCTACTATTGTGGATCTGAGGTTCTGCACAGCCCTGAACAAAGAACCAGTCGTGGAGCAGTTTGGTCCACACATTACAAAGTCTATGTGGTAGACATGTGGCTGGCACAAGGACTTTGTGTCAGATGCATGCATAGAGTTCCTTGCTGAGAACTCATTTCCAGACATATGTGGGACCAGACCCATAGCTGCCGCGGGGCCCACGGGGCCCCATGGTTTTTATGGGCCCCTCCCCAATCTTCAGCTCCCCCCCCCACGGTGAGTGTGCACTCCTTCCTCCAGCTCTAGGCTGGCTCTGCACGCTCATCTCTCCCCATCTGCCACTCTGCCTGCCTGCCTGCTAAAGCCGGCCTCCTTTGATTACCATGGAGCTCATTAACATACAGTCACAGGGGGTTAACCCTTCCCCAGCCAAGTGGCTCCTGAGCCCAGGCCTGCCCAGGGAGTCTCCGGCCCCCGCGCTTGGCTCTCCTGCTGGCGACGTCAGAGCAAACAAGTAAAATCGGGGGGGGGGGCTGAGAAAAGTTGGCATATGTTTAAAAATAGATCTGCAGCCATGTCTCCCCGCGGGCCCCGGGAAATGAACGCATCCACCCACAGCGAGGAAACGACCTTAAGGGTTCCCTTCCCTATAAGAAAAAGGTGTGTTTGTGTGTGTGTGCAAAGCAACAGAATTCCGAATCAGGGCTGAAGAATCGGGGCTGACACAGCAACTCCATTTGTTTGAGGGAGACGAAAGGCAACCAGCAGCCGAGTGGAATCCTCGCCCCCTGGATTTCTCTGCAGCACCGCGGGCTACATAACGGGTCACCCCCTTCAACGCCAGTTCCCTCGGTAGTAGGGCTAGAGTTCCAAGGGACTGACCTGCCCTTGCAGGGGGGTGGGGAGGGAAGCGTGCCCTGGAGCCTGGGTGTCTGTGCAGGGCTGCCTTAGGAGTTCCACCAATTAAATCAAAATTAATTTAATTAACTTTGATTTAATTGACTGGTGCCCCCCCCCAGGCCCTCTCCCCCAAAACACCTTAGCTACGGGGCTGGGACCAATTTAGATTGAGACCATGGTGTTCAAAGAGAAAAGACTTCAAACCTCCCCCCTTCCCAAATGGAAATGTCCCTATGGAGCCAGCTGCCCCTTGGGGAAAAGTGGCTGTAGGCAGCAGTATAGGTAAGTTTCCCCAACAAGCAAACAGCAACTTTATGAGACCATTTCTGGGAACTTCCAGTACACATCTCTAAAAAGGTCATGTGCAGTGGGGGCCAGTGTTCCCTTTAAGCTGTGGAGTCTTGTGAGCAAAAATTCTGCTTTGTGAGCTAGCGGCATTAAAGCTGTGAGCGAGCGATTTGGCTACTGCAAATTAGTTTGCTCTGGAGCCCTCCTTCCTGAGTGAAGACAAAAATCTGTGACCTGGAGGCTAAAAAACTGAGCTAGCTCACACTAACTCAGCTTAGAGGGAACACTGGCCGCTGGGCTATGCACTTTGCAATGTGTTAATCAGCAGTAGAATTGCTCCCCCTTCATGAAGCTGGTCCCAATGTGACTTTAAAAGCTGCATTGGTTAGAACGTACAACAGACCTTTTATCTCACATAAAAATATTTACACATTTATCAAACAGCATGTGAAAGATACAAAGGCCTTTTAAAGAATCACATGTGAAAATGTTGGCAAAAGGCAACAGGCCTCCCACCCCGCCCCACCAGCCAAGGCAGTCTCCCAATAGCCACTCCTTTCTTTTCCTTTAGAGAAATACTGTGTAAACATAGGGACAGCTGCTTGGCAAATATAACTTTGCCTGTAGCCTGTAAAGGCAGGAACTGACCTCTCCTTGACCTAATTCCCATCAATGCACTGGTCAAATACACTCACCTCCTTCTCCTCCATGCTTGTTGACAAACCTCACTAGGAATAAATGCACATGGGCGGTTGTTAAGCGTTTAGAAAGAAGCAGCTAAAATAACAAGAGTGAAGCCACACCACGTGTGAACTACCTGTTGAGCTGATGAGGTAGGAAACAGGCAGTGGTGGTGGGCTTGCTGCAACAGGCATTTTTGCATCTGTCCATATTGTGTAACTCACATCCCTTTACCACAGAGCCAGATTGTGGCCCCTGCTTCATTTTGCATGCTGCAGAGCAATCAATACAACAATTTGTATAAAATGCTTGCTCCCTCCAATGGCAGCAGGGCCGGCCCGCTTACTAGGCGAGCTAGTCTCTTGCCTAGAGCGCGGAGCCATCATGGGGGCGCCGGACTGAGCCACCTGAGGGCCCTGCCGCTGCCAGCCCACCTGCACCTAGGAAAAGGGTAGGATGGCTCACAGCTCCAGGTGTTCTCTGTTAGCTACTATAGAAGAAGCCAGGCCCTGGGCTGCCAGGTGGCCATAGGGACAAAAAGGGCACTGAGGTCCAAAGGCTTTCTCTCTCTTTTTTCCTGTTGCTGGGAAGGATGAGAGAAACTGCACATTCTTCCTGCATCGGCAGAGGCCATTCTTACCAATTTGATTTCTGGGGGGAAATGTGTTGTTATGTACCCCGTTTTGGGGAACATTTCAAGTATGTACTTATTAAATTTCCAAGCTGACTTATTAGAATTAGGGTAAGTGACAAGGGACAGAGCTAATCGGGGGACCAGGAAGGCCATTGGCCCTGGGCCTCAAGCTCAAAGTGGGCCTCGACTTTATATAAGATATGTTTTGCAACTTGTTTTTATCCACATCAAACATCATTGTTTTTTATTTGATGACATTAGGGACCACAAAAGCTTGAAGTAGCCTGGCCTCCTTGGAGTCCATGTACTGCAGGGATCAGAGTGCTGGACTATGACAGGAGAGACAGATTCAAGGCCCTGTTCTGCTACAAAACTCATGTGGCAACCTTGTTGTCTAGCCTAACCTACCACACAGGGTTGTTGTCCATTGCCCTGAGCTTCTTGAGGGAAGGTCGGGCTAAAGTGTAATAAAGAAAGCCGTTTTTAAAACAGGATAAAATTTAGACATGAATGTTTAGGTGAAATATCTACAACATTACTTCTGGCTAGAAAGAAATTTGGGGGGCATGTTAATATTTTAAAAAGAACCTCAGATCAAAATCATTTCTGTTCAGATGGTTCTTTCCTTGAGGCTACATAATCTTCAGCTGCCAGGTCCACACAAACCCAGAGCAGATCAGGGACTGAAACCTTTTATTTAAAACCCATAGGCATAAGGCAATTTACAAAGGATAAAAATGCAAGCAAGCTTTGCTTTGCCCACCTGGCTAGCTTTAACGGAAGAAAAGCCAGTGGTCTGCCAAAAGAAAGCAGGAAATTCCTCTCAGACCATTGGAGAAGCCACCCTGTCCCTAAGCCAGGGAATTCAGCTATAAGGCAACAATACCATTCCGTTGTCAGACATTTTAGTGAATCTGCACAGAGAATGCTCCACTCTCTAAGACCCAGAAGGCATAAAAAGAAGGAGAAAAAGGAGATAAAGGAGTCTGCTTTTGGAAGCCAGCTGGAATAGTTCGTTTCATTTGTTCAGTTCCTCATAGCATAAGAAAAAGGGTGTGGAGTGTTTTATGTTTCCCCTTCTTCAGAGTACTTGGCTCTCCTTGACATGCTCTTTGCCAGACAGCAGTTTCCCCTGGTCTACTGTTGCATTAAGGGGGGGGGGGACAGACCGGTTCCTCAAGAAGGAGAAATAGAGGAGTCTGGGGTTTTGGTGGCACCACTGGACAATGCTGCCCCTGTTGGTCATTCTAGATCTCTGCCTGGTCTTGGACTAACTGGGATCAATACAGATTGTCACAGTCCCTATGTGGCTGGTGGATACCAGCCCACACATTACTCATAATATTTCCTTCTGTAAGCACTCAAGCTAAGCAGGGTCAGTTAGTTAGTACTTGGCTGGGAGACCACCAAGAAAGTCCAGGGTTGTTACACAGGAGCTGGCAATGGCAAACCAACTCTGTTCAAGTGAGTTTGACAGGCAGTTTGGTGTAGTGGTTTGGGGCGTGGACTCTAAACTGGGAGAACCAGGTTTGATTCCCCATTCCTTCACATGCAACCAGCTGGGTGACCTTGGGTTAGTCACAGTTCTCTCAGAGCTGTTCTCTCAAGGACAGTTCTCTCAGAGCTCTCTCAGCCCTACCTACCTCACAGGATGTCTGTTGTGGGAAGGGGAAGGGAAGGAGATTATAAACTGCTTTGAGACTCTGAGTGAAGGGCGAGGTATTAATCCAATCTCCTCCTCCTCCTCTTCTCCTCTTGCCTTGAAAACCATTACGGGGTTTACCAAAACTGGCTGTGATTTGATGACATGTTCTACCATCAAGCATACCATCTGTAAGCACTCGTCAGGCATTTGTCTAGATTCTAAAAGTCAAGACGCAAGGTATTTTGAGGGCAGCCTTGCTACAAATCCATTTATGTTTTATGATGGAACAGGCTTGTCCTGTATTGAACTTGCAGTGAAGCACCAAACTTCATTTGGAGGGAGATTACACAGGCACCCCATTATCTGACTGGTACAAAAAGTAAACTTCCAGCCCAGGAGATACTCTAGAAAAATGGGCACCAAGCAGGTAACCATTTGGCACTCACCCTAACAGGTCAGTCATTAGCCAGCCTATTGGCCTAACAGCCTATCGCTGGGTACCAAGACTGGGTGCGGGATAGAGGGGGGTGGCTGATCCTTCTCCCTGGCAGAGAGATGCCTGCAGAATTTGAGTAAGCAGCTGTGGGGTTTTTTGGTATTTTGTAGTTTTTCAACTTTTCTGTAGATTTGCCCACTACCTATTTTGTGCCCATGCTTCGTAATACAAACTGTAAAATTTGCCACTTTGAATGGAGGGACTTTCTGGAGTAACTTACCCATGTGCCTGCCCTTCTAAACAGTCTGGAAAAAGAAAAGTGGGGACCCTAGCCCTTTCTCACATACACAGAGAGACAGGCATACGTTTAAGAGTATATCTTAAACTGATATTGAGCAGTCTGGATTTGAATTTTTTTAAAGGCTTACCTCCAAGTAGTGGCATGTAGAAATTACCAAGGCTATATCTCTGGCTTCAGAGAAATGGAGGGATCCATATGCTTCGGGGTTTACTAGCTTGTACAAGAGCTGGCAAGAGACAGCCTCCTGTTTGCATCCGTGTTCTTTTAAGCAGGTTATGTCCTTGAAGATAGGACTGTTGTGTCAAGCAGCTGAATGCAACTTAAGTACAAAAACTAGGTTTATTGTATAACTTAAGCAGGTACAACAACTTCTGTATTACTCACTCAGGTAGACTGGACCCAGGCCAAATTCCCTCCAACTTTTTGTTTCCCATCCTATCAGACTACATCTACCAGCAAGCAGTGTTTCCAACTATGTTTTATAGCCACTGCTATTTCTAAGAAAACCACCACAAGGACACGAAACCAGAGAGACCCAAATTGATATAGCGGTTAAGAGTGTGGACTGTAATCTGGGAAAACCAAGTTTGATTCCCCACTCCTCCTCATGCAGCTGCTGGTGTGACCTTGGGTCAGTCACAAGCTCTCTCAGAGCTGTTCTCTCACGAGCAGTCCTCGAAAGAGCTCTCTCAGCCCCACCTACCTCACAGGGTGTCTGTTGTGGGGAGGGGAAGGGAAGGGGATTGTAAACCGCTCTGAGACTCCGAGTGAAGATTGAATTCAATCTCTTCTCTCTTCTCTTCAGAACTCCCAAAGCAGAAATGCTGGCATTCTGTACACATATGTCATATGGTCAGGGGTCGTTTCGTAGAAAAAGAGCTAGGGGAACTCATTAGCATATGCCACACCCCCTGACATCAGGGGCCCGGCGGTGGACCTGCAAGGCCGGCGGGAGTGCGAGGAAGCCCCGCCAAGGCCCTCCCTGGCCCCAGGCAGGCAGGGGTGGGGAGAGGCTGGGAGGAAGCAACTTACCCTCCCTCTTCTCCTGCCTCCTCCTGGCTGAATGAGGGCCGGAAGCGGGGCGGCCGGAAGCAGGGGGTGGGGCTTCGTCATGTGCCCCGCCCCCCTGCACCTCACCCGGGGGAACTGCGATCCCCCGCGATCCCCCCCGAAATGACCTTTGCATATGGTAACAGCACATTCATTCGGTAGAGCAAATCATAGCTCTGAAGGTTGTCGTTGTGGTGCTGACGGGGATTTGCATCAGGAAAACATCATGGGGGCGAGGTTAAACATCCCCTACAAGGCCCTGATCCAAACTGGATCCCATGCAGTTGCAATTAACTTTTTTTTACCAAGGAAGATCCTGATCACAGATCTTTTGTACCAAATATAGGAGAGGCCCCTTTGTTGCCTCAAACAGACAATAAATTAAATGGGAAGAAATATTTCTCTCTCTTTAAAAAAAGTGTAGTTAAGCCCTGAGGCTATCTTTCACAGTTAATACATAAACATTTGAACCTGACATAAACATTTGATCCTGGCTTTTCAGTAAGAAGTCTTTGGAGGTATTACTAAAGTTCCTTGTATTTGTATTAATAAGGTGCCTTGTGGGCACCCCTCCCTGCTGTGTTTTGTCGTAGGGCAAAAGGGAGGCTGGTTCCAGTTAATGTGTAACAGGCTCCTTTACCTTTTACCTTTGCCAGATGCAACCTCCATTTTCTCAGGCACCTGCCACTCCCTCAGCACACAGACCCAGGAAGAAGACTGAGAGTGACAGAGAGAAAGAGAGAGAGAAGAGAGACAGAGCACTCCCAACCTGGCATAATTCCCGAGGTAAAAGCTTTTCCCTCTGGTAGGGAGTATTTGGGGGAGAGTGGGGGCCAAGCAAAGGTGGCAAATATTTCAAAGAGAAACAATAATTCCTCATAGCAATGTACTTTTCTGACCTAGGAGCAGAGGAATGTCTTTCCTGGCATTGGAAAGCCAAGTTTGCTGCATGGAGGGGGGGGGGGTAAGGTGATCTTAGGTGTTACCCAGCATCAGGAAACCAGTTTTTTTTTTTTCCAGAACAAGGCAAGCAATAAAGTGCCTTTGCATTCTGGTGTGTCTTGTATGCAGCAATGTGAACAAATGACATTCGTTCTGTGTAACCACAGCTTACAGAGCCTGACATCAGATTTAAAGATTTATAATGAACAGTACAGAGTCAGGAAAACATTACTATTTTAAGAAGGTCAGTGCTTGATTGGACTCAGCACTTCCTCCTCCCAATCTAATTGGTTGTTACCTATCTCACTTTCCTCAGATTCAGTCCCAGAAGGTTCAGAATGTCAGATTGAAGGAAGCAAGGCAGGTGGGGAAGTGAGGCACAAAACTGAGGCTCCAAATTTAGTCCAGAGGTCAAATCAAGAACTTAGTCCTTTCATAGAGCCAGTAGAATGGTGATTTAGATATTGGAATGAAGAAGGAGCATGCTCTTGAGCAGTGTTCCCTCTAAGCTGAGTTAGTGTGAGCTAGCTCACAGTTTTTTAGCCTCCGGCTCACACATTTTTGCCTTAGGAAGGATGGCTCCAGAGCAAACTAATTTATGCAGTAGCCAAATAGCTTGCTCACAACTTTAAAGCCAGTAGCTCACAAAGTAGAATTTTTGCTCACAAGACTCCACAGCTTAGAGGGAGCATTGCTCTTGAGGGATGGACAGGAAATGGAGAATAAAGAAACCAGGCCGCGTACAGTAAAAGCAGATCACTGAGTTCCAAGAGGCAATGGCAAGGCAGAAATTCAGGCCTTTCTTTCCTGACTGAATCTTGATACTGAGTTTGTGTTCTGATCTTAATCCTGCATTCTTGTCCTAAGCCCTGTAACTGTAAAGCCCATTCCCTTTCTTAGTTCTGTACACCTTTGTGTGCATGCACACATGTAATCTGAATCATAAGGGAAGTTGCATGCTATCTCTGTATTCCCTGAGTTGACATGTACCACCACCTTTATTTACATGATGGAGGCATGTTCTTTCAGTTTTACCATACTCCGACCATGTCATCACCTTCATACCCTGGGGGTGGTCTATGGGGTTGCTGTATCATGCTTCTTTTTCTTTCTTTTGCAGCTCCTTGAAGGAAAATGGCAGATTCCTGGTACCTGTGGGTCTCCAGCATTGCCTGGGTCTGGTCTGTGGTATCAGCACATCCCTGTAACATTGACCAACAGGTGAGCAAGGAATGCAGCTGTTAGGCCCAGGATAATTTCAAGTCAAGTCAAGTCAAGTCAGCCTTTATTGGCTTTCAAATTTGATCCTTCCATGTGAGACTTAGTTCCAGGGTCATCCTGACCACCTTATTTGATAGAATTTCAGCACTGTGGAAAGAATTGGTCCTAGTTGTCATTTATGGCAACTGCTTTTGCCTTCAGCCTGGCTTATTTAGTTGCTTTTTAATAATGAACTAGTGTCATAGAGTTGGGTGTCCTGTGGTCTGATCCTGTACACATTTGTTCAAATATAAGTCCCATAGAATTAAATGGAATTTACTCTCAGGTAAGTGTACATAGGGTTGCAGTGAAGTAACCACTCCACTTTTACTCAGATACCACATGGATTTATCTTTTTAAAACTGGATCAATAACAATGCTGCAATTGTAAGCAGAATTCTTAGGAAAGTTCTTAAAATGGGCACTGAAAAGGATGAAAATCTTCAATTTTAGCAGTGCCAGCCCCCACATGCTGATCCCTGCTTGTCTAAAAGTGGACTGAGGAGAGAGAGAGAAACAGATTAGCAGGGTCAAAAGGTTAGTGGGGAGGGGGGTTGGTGCATAAACCCTGCATTTTTCAACCAGTGGTTCCTACACTTCCAGTGCACTGCTTAATTGTGCAACCATGAGTGCAGGAAGTCTTCTCAATTTATCAATGTAGTTTTCCAGTACAAGTTCATCACTTAATTAAATGCTTTGCTCTTTGTTTACTTGCTAACTAAAGTCATGACCCTTACAAACCATGACTGCTTTCATAGCAGCATGCAAAACCAACCTTGAACAAATTGGACCATTCGACTGGCTGCAGCTTTCCAGGGCCTCAATCAAAGAAAGCTCTTTCCCAACATTTAATTCTTTAATTGGAGTTGCCAGAGACTGAATCTGGAACTTCTGTATGCAAAACACATGCTGTGTCACTGAACCTCTTTTGGGTTTACTTGGTAAGTGGCTCCAATGACTTTCAGCTTTAGGTAAAAGCTGCAAGATGTATTTTCCTGACACCTAATGCCCAGTGATTCTGCTAGGGAAGGGATTCCTATGTTAACTGATGCTTGAATTTCTTGAGATGCAGGTATTATGTTTTCACAGGGATGGGCCGCTTGCAGTGGGAAGAGTCTTCACCAGGTTCCCAATTCCCTCCCCAGACATATTACCAGCCTGGACCTGTCCTTTAACTCCTTGATGATGCCCAAACATGGAACCTTTCTGAGAAACTTCCCTTCTCTGCACTCCTTAAACCTTTCCAGTAATACCATTCCTACTCTTTATCCAGCACTCTTTTGTAACCTCAAGACTCTCCACCTGTTGGATTTAAGCAGCTGCAGCATTTCCATCATACACCCAACAAGCTTTGTGGGCTTGCAGAACCTTCACACGCTGCTCCTAAAAAACAATAAACTTCAGTCTCTTGACCCCTCCACATTCTCTGTTTCTTGGACCCTTGTTCAACTGGACCTACGAAACAATGAGCTGTCTTCTGCAGGTGAACTCATTCCACTACTTGTGCAACGAATCCATCATGTCAAGCTTCAAGGGACCCCCTGGGTGTACAATGGCTCCATAATTCCTGCCCAGCAAGGGCTGCAAGAAAGAGAAGGTGAGACAAGAAATGGGAAGTGAACTCTAATCAATGTACAAATCAACACATCTCATTCTCAACATGGCCAAATCTGTGGATACTTAAATCCAGAGAATGGGGCCATGAACAGACAAGACAGGTCTTTCTACAAACCTGAAAAAGCCCCAAGTTTGTAGAAAAATCTGAAATCTAAAAATAATTAAATAAAAAAAACACTGGGGGTTAACTCTCCAAATAAAAGAAGCACTGCCTGTAGCTTTAAGAAGTCAACACTTTTTCAGTGAGGGGGTTGCTAGGCAAACAAAACAGTATTGCCAACTGTCAAGCCTTTTTCTCTATTAGTAAAAATCAAAGAAAGGGACAGTCACTTTCCAGGGTTATTTTGGCCTTTGAAGGGAGGCTCATCGGGTCCAGGCGTGACAGCAACCTCCCAACCTGTGTGACTTGCCTAAGCCTGGCTGCTTAATTCTGTTCAAAAGGAGCCTTCCCACAAAAGCCACAGTGATGTAGTGGTTAGAGGTTCAGACTAGGATCTGAGAGACCCAGGTCTGAATCACCACTCTGCCCTCGAAGGTCACTGGGTGACCTTGGGCCAGTCACACATTCTCAGCCTAACCGACCTCACAGGGTTGTTGTGAGGATAAAATGGAGGGGAATGATGCAGGCTGCTTTGGAAATAAATAATCAATATGGTTGAACATGGGTAGCAGATGAAAGGTAGGTAAGGTGGTTGGTGGGAGGGAAGGTGGCATGGTATAGCTCAATCTGATCAGATCTCAGAAGCTGAGCAGGGTTGGTACTTGGAAGGGAGACTACCAAGGAAGACTCTGCAGAGGAAGGCAATGGCAAACCCCCTCTGCTTCTCACTTGCCTTGAAAGGTCCTTGCTGGGGTTGCTATAAGTCAGTACAAACAGCCATAAGTCGGCTGTGACTTGACGGCACTTTATGCGCACAGGTTGGTAGGTGGGTGGGATGAGATGGGTGTCCTGCTCTCTGTAGTCAGGTTGCCTTGAAAGGGTACTGAATGCTGGGGGTGGTGGGGCTTAGGTCACAAGGCTTGTACCTGGTAGACCAGTTGATCCAGGAGAAAGAAAAGAGGAAATAACTTTCACAACCATACACAGTAATGAGTAATACTGTGGTATGAATTATCATGATCTTGGTCACCAGAGACACATCCTTACACTTAAGGATCAATCAATCAATTTATTTCTACAGTCCTTAGACCAGTCATACAAAAAGAAGTACACCTTTACAGTATTCCAAGATTTTAAGATACATCAGTGACACATTAAAAGCAAATTAAAATTTAATCTAATATCAAACAACTATATCTAACTAGCTACCTTAGAGTCACTTAAGGATCTTTCCTAGCGCCTTTGTGGCTGCTCCTCCCAGTTTCGACCTCCTTCTGATTTCTTGGCCTCAGTCTCCCTTTTGGTTGACGATGGAGCCAAGGAATAGAAAACCTTGAACAATTTCAATTTCTTCATAGTCAACCTTAAAGTTAAACCTGCAAGTTAAATCTAATCCAGCTTTCCTTGTGGTATGTTCTGCAGACAGATTGAGAAGTGACTTTAGACCACCTGAAATTGGGGAGTGGGTGAAAAGTTTTTGATCTGATGTGCTATCTAAGACTTTGTAAGAGACTGACGACTCCTGTTACACCAACAGAATGGAGGTGGGATGGAACCAAAGTCAGTCTGGAGATCCACATGTTAATTCTTGTATTTCCTAGTTAAACAGATCCTCTATAAATCACATCCAGAAGTCAAAACTCAGGAAGCTACTATTCTTGGCTATCAGGATATTGTCCATAGACGAAAACATCGGATCCGTCGGAATGAAAATGCAAGCAGCTCAACTCCATCAACAAATGACAGTAAGGCTGAATCAATCTATGGTATTTAAAGCACTTTTCAGCCCCTTTCCTGCTATCGGTGTGCATGTGCGAAAAACAGAAAGGCAGCTCCAAATATGTGAATGTCAAGTTTCTGAAATGTGCATCTGAAGTGCCCTGGGCTTTTGAATCTATTAACTGCCATGTAATAAGTTTGATTTATAACTGCATTTCAGCATTCCTACTTGCTACCAAGTGTGTGTGATTTGGGCCTAAGCAAAGGCCTCTGATCCAGATTAGAACAGATTTGTGTGGGAAAAGGTGGTCTTTCAGATACCCTGGCCCCAAACCATTTAGGACTTAAGGACCACCATTCTGAATTGTGCTTGGAAACGAACTAGCAGCAAGAAAAATCCTTTTAGCACTACTGAGATATGCTTCCACAATAGTATGCCAGTTATCAGTTGCACCTGCAATCTGTACCAATTTGGAGCTTTTGAATAGTCTTCAAAAAGCCCATAACACAAACTCTATAATAGCCTGATACCTGTTGCTTTGACTGCTAACCCAGATGGACTTAGAAGACTGGCAGGGCAGAGAGGTACCATTGTGCCAAAACAACTACATTAGTTGTCAACCTCTATCATTTTTAATGAGACATTTCCTATAGTATTTCCTGTTTACTGGATACCATTGCTTATTGGAGTAACAATCTGATTGTTTGTGCTCCTGGAACAGCTTTAACTAATGGGAGAGTTAGCTGATCCCACATACCAGCTTCACCACAATTGTTAGAAGCTTTTTCTCTTCAATGGTGGATATGGTCAGAGCAAAACAAAAGTCTCTTGTATGGTTACAAGAAGTTTAAGAAGCCTGAGGACATGGCCACATGCAGTAGCTCCTGCTCCCACTGGATATGGTAGCATACAACCAGATGAGCAGCCAGTGTCCAGGGTACTGTTTTCCATGGAGGTGCCCCCGCAGGCAGCCCTTATACTGGAAATCGATCCATATCCAAAACAGATCCCATGCGTGGCCCTGTCATCTTTGTGGCTGATTAAAGAGACCAGTGTGGGCTGAAGCCCTGATGTATATGGATATTTCTGTATGAACACATCCAACCAGTGGAATAAGAGCTGTTGTCTAGGTCATCATTAGGCATCTGAGCAGTTTCTTTCTCACCTTCTTTTTCTTCCTACTAACTTTTGCAGATTATTCCCTTTGAGGGAATTAAAACAAAACACAACACAACAAAAATCCCAGAAAACAAAAAGGAACCTACTCAGATGTAGTGATCTTCCATGTGCTTGGATCACATATTTCCTGCCATTGTCTTCTCCAGATTTTAACAACATCTCTGTATTCAAATTTCTTTGACAAAACGCATAATCTCAAAATATCCTGATCCACAAACCAACCAAGGAGGATTTTCACCTTTGTTTTTCTTCAGGTTATCCTGGAGATTACCCTTCATAAACTTTCTTCCAGTCATTCTGAGCCACATTTTATGTCCCTCTTTTATATTAAGCCAAGATTGTATAACCTTGTAAAATTCAAGGGGGGATCAGGCCCCATTGACAGCTTTTGCTTTAGCCGAGTATTGCCATTAATAACTCCCAAATGTAGTCAGATCCAACTCCTGGCCTCTTCTCTCATCCCCCCCCCCCAATGTACTGTGTGCAAATCACTGATACAGAGGAGGCATCTGCCAAATGATAGCAACACCTAATCAATTTTCAAGGCTCAGCTTTCTCCAAAGAAATGGGAGTCATCTTTGTCAGGGAAAATTGCCCATTAGTACAGTCATGATCTTTGCTGTATTCTGGACAGCTCCCAGGCTGGGACTGAATGATTTCTGTTCAAACCTATTGAGTCTGGAGTCAGACCTATTGAGTAAGGAGAGAGAGGCCTAGGAGGGTCTTTCCTCAATGAGAATACAGGCATTTCCTGAATAACCCAGTTCCACCCAACTGTCTTTCCTTTACAGCATCAATGCCACCACCTGGAAAAGTTGCAAACAGCTGGCCATATTTTGCTGGTTTTGTGCTTTTGGCTGTTGGCATCTCCATCGGAATTGCACTAATTGCAAAATGCAAATTGCTCCAGAGGAATCGTGCCAGCTACCACCACCAACGGCTGCCTGATTCCCATTCAGTCGGGAGCAGCCGTACTGAGGATGTACCTGGCTGGGGGGAAGCTCACATGGACATGGCCTATGGGAGAAACCAGCCAATGCCTGGAGCAGCTGGTTGCCTCGCAGAAGATGACGATGGTTTCATTGAGGATAACTACATTGAACCGAGTCATGAAATGAAGAAAGAGGAGGAGGAGGAGGAGGAAGAAGAAGAAATGGAGCCCCATTTCAAACTCTGATGGCCTAGTAGAAAAAAATGGCCCAATTATTTTCACCCTCCAGTACCTGTATTGGGCCTTTCTTTTCCATTATCTAGGTGCTTCCAGTGATCTCACAACAGCGGCTCAATCTTTGGAATTTGATCTCCCTCCTTTAACCACAAGAGGTCGTGCTTTTGAACAAACTTTTCAGTACTCTGAACTGTAGCATGTTTTCAATATCCTTTCACTTGTATAGCTTGATCTTATCCGTTTTTACTCAGAAGTCCCACTTACCCCCACAGAAGTGTGTGTGAGATTGCAGCCTTGGTCTTAGACCTCTATCAGCTTCCCTCTCTGGTCCTGGTTTCTGTATAGCCTCTCTTGCCAACTGGTGTTAAGGGTCTTAGCTGTACTGTATTCTGCAGTCACTGGAGATGGAATGGGCCTTTTGAAATGAGGATTGTAAGAAAAGAGGCTGTAAAACAGAAGATATGTTGCCATCATGTGCCAAGAGCATGGGGGTTGTTCACAGGCTATAGGTGTGCCTGGGAGGAGCTCTTTGTTCACCTGTCTCTTGTGTGTGGCCAAAGCTGGTGTGTCTATGTCAGAAGCACTGGATAGCACTGAAGGCATATTACCATAGTTCTGGCTCTTGACTGCTTGCATTTGTGATCTAGAATGCAGCTGTACAGTTATTATGGTCACCTACGTGATACTTGCCTGTGATGGAAATTATGTCCATGGATACAACTCCACAATAGCATTATATTCATATCATGTTGTAATTTTTCTTCTAAAACATTTTAAAAGGATATGGAGGATGTATATCAGTGTGAGATGAAAGACGGCATAACAGATTTTGTCCAGGGTTTGAAAGTTAGTTTTGCTTTAGTAATAACAAGAGGGGGACCCGCGATACTCGCGGGGGTGGGGAGAAGAGCTCCGTCTCCTCTCCCCCCCCTCGTTCTCCCCCAGGCGGCGGCAAGGCCGCCCCCCCGGCTCCGAGGCAGAGAGGCCTGTCCTCCCCCCCCTTTGCCAAGCTCGGCGGCGGTGGCGGCGGCCGGCGAGGCCTGTCCTCCCCCCCGCCCGCCCGCTCCGAAGTGGCAGCGGCGGTGACGGCGGCGGCAACGAAGCCAGTCCTCCCCGCCC
>NW_015163095.1:1379610-1390169 GCF_001447785.1 Gekko japonicus | reverse complement strand
CGCCCGCCCTGCCTGCCTGTCTGGCTGTCTCCCTTTCCCCGCACGCAAGCCCGGTAGGTCGCAGAGCGTCTCCTGCACACGCGCAGGAGACGCTCTTGCACTTTCGGGGGGATTTAAACATTCCCCCGAAATTTTTTTCAACTTTTTTTATTTTTGTGCACATGTGGGGACTGGCCCACGTGTGCACAAACCTCCCCCAGCCCCCCAAGTGCCCCCGAAGTGCAGATATAGATATCCGCACGGAGGGGGCAACTTGGCTATTAGTATAAGGAACGGAGGGGGCAACTTGGCTATTAGTATAAGGATGTAATGAAATTGACAAGGCTTTTTCCCTAGGGTTTCAGAAGGATTTGCTTAGTAGGTAAAGACAAAAAGGAGGCTTGTCATTTTACTTTTGCTAGCTGGAATAAAATGGACAAAACTCTCCGCAGCAAAGGAAATGAGATGTGTGCTGCTTCTGCATGGTGAGGGTTCTCCACATTATTTTTTAAAACATTTCTGTGCTGCCTTTCCACCCAGTTCAGGGGTTCTCAAGGTGACAAATAATGAAACATTTCGAACACTAAAAAAAAATTCAAAATACATATACATGTATTTAAAATATTTAAATGAAACATTAAAACACACAAATAGGGAGGAGGGCTAATAAGAGTTAGTGAGAAAATACCAAGCAAAAGTCTTCACCTGATGATGGACAACAGTGATAGAGGGAAGCAGATGAATCTTCCTGGAGAGGGAGTTTCAAAGTTTTGGTGTCACAACCTAGAAGGCCTTTCTCAAGTTTATTTTATTTCTTAGTTAAATTTATATCCCGCCCTTCCCAAAGTGGGCTCAGGGCAGGTAACATCAGGGTACATAAACAGAGAATTCTAAAAACAGTATAGATAGTTCTTAAGACCGCTAAAACCATTAAACAACTAAAATATCGCAGTTTCTGTTGGGAGCTAGACTGATGGGAGCTGGAGTCACACCAAGCTCATAGAACCAAGACTCTGCATAGGGCAGATGGTCAGGGCAGATGGTCTGGACAGCTTCTATGCAGGGAGACTAACTAGTTGAGTGTCCACTGCCTCAACCAAAAGCCTGGTGGAACAGCTCTGTTTTATGGGCCCTTTCTAGCCATACTTAGCCATAGATGGCAGGGGCACCAAAAGCAGGGCTTCTAAAGATGACTGGAGTGGTCATGTTGATTTATATGGGAAAAGCTGGTCCTTCAGGTATGCTATCTTCAAGCCATGTAACGCTTTAAAGGCCAATACCTTGGGACTAGAAGCAAACTGGGAGCCAGTGTAGATGGAACACACCTGGAGTGATAGGGTCCCTATGGCCCACTCTAGTCAATGTTCTGGTGTCAGCATTCTGTAGCAACTATAACTTCCTGACAATTTCAAGGGCAGCCCCACACAGAGCTCATAGCAGTAGTCTAATCTATATGTTACTATTGGGTTAAATGTAAAAAAATCATTTGCCTTGGAAGCAGGGAAGCTTTGCACAGTATCCCCAATCCTCCCCGTTTCCCAGTTAAGGGAAACAAACAAATTCAAACAAATTACAAAGATGATCTGACTCCAATGGTAACAAGAGAAAAAAATTACTTACAAAAATTGAAGTACATCTTACATGACATATTCATGTAGGTACATTAAACTTACTGTGACCAGATTAACTTCAAAAAGACCAATTTGCTACAGCTACAAGTCCAGATAAGAGAGAGAATAAGAGAGGCCCTATATAAGATAAAACAGAAGGCAAGCAATGGCCAAAGAGGCTCAACATCTAACCGAGGAGAGGGTGCAGCCAAGTACCATGTGTACCTGAGTGAGAGCATTTCTTAACCCTTTCCCTCCCTGATCCTCTGGCATGCAGAGTTACAATATCCAACAGTTACCATAGTGCCAACAAGATCTTTGTGCCCAAGAATGGTCACAGCTGGCTCACCAGCCAAAGCTGGTAAAGGGATCCCTGCCCACTGTTGCCATCTGTTTATCCAACAGGAGGCGTGGGTTCAACAGAACCCCCAACCTACAAACCTGCTCCTTTAGGGGGAATGCAACCCCATCCAGGACTGGAGATATCCCAGTTCCTGTGTCAGACCTTACGTCCACCAGTAGCACCTCTGTTTTGTCAGAATGTTCAGGCTGTTAGTCCTCATCCATCACAAAACTGCCTCCAGGCACTTGTTCTCAGTTTCCCCAGCCTCCTGGGATCTGCTGGAGGCACAAGATAGAACAGATTGTTATCCACATATTGGTAGCAACTCAGCACAAACCTCTGGATTACCCCTCCCAGAGACCTCATGTAGATGTTTAAAAACATGGAGGACAAGATGGAACCTCTCATAGGCCAGAGGCCAAGGAGTACTCCTGCACCACACTCTGAGACCTACCTTCATCATAGAACTAAAATCACTCCAAAGTGGTCCATCCCAGTCCCAGTCTTAAAAGGCGATCCAGAGGTATACCTTGATTGATGTTATCAAAAGCTGCTGAGATGCCCAGGAGAATTTTTCAAAGTATTTTATTACTTTGTTTTTTTCACAAACAGATACATACATATAGCAATACAGATATTTCTGTGATTAATGACAACATCTTTATAATGGGTGATAATACAGTAGTGTATTATGAAGAACAATTACATTTTAGACGCCTTAATACACAACATTTCAATAGAACGTATTTAGAGTATCTAAAATCGAAGCATACTTCTTTGGTTGACAAATATTCTAGAAAAGGGAGGCAGGTTGGTACAAATTTTGATGTTAAAAAACCCTGTGTTCTTTGATAAGACAGATTCAGGCCCAGATCTGGATAGCCCAGGCAAGCCCAGTTTTGTCAGATCTTGGAAGCTAAGCAGGGTCAATTCTGGTTAGTACTTGGATGGGAGACTTCCCTGGAATACCAAGTCAGGAGGACAGGGGTAGGTTTTGTTCAGCCACCTCTCTGAATATCTTCCAGGCCCCCAGTAGGGGTCAGTCACCAGAGGTTGACATGACTTCCAGGTACAGACACACAAATACAAAAAACAAACAACAACAAAAAAGACAGATTCAGTAAGTTTGTCTAATGTGCAAAACTCACACACTTTACCCATCCAGTCTGAGACTGTTAATTTCATATTGTTTTTCCAAGATCTGGCTAACGTATATCTAGCTGCCACACAAAGAAGCACTATTAAATCTTTGTTGAGCAGTCGTGGGGAGCTGTCATGCCACAAATTTAGAATCAGCATTTCAGCCTCTAATAGTAATCTGATGTTGTAGATATGCTGTATGACCAAAGACCAAAATGACTGAACATGTGTGCAGCTCAACCAGCAATGCCAGTACAAGCCAACCTCCCCACAGCCTCTCCAACAAGATGGTGAGGCAGATGACTGCATGTGGTGTATTTTTTGTGGCGTAAGATACCACCTAGAAATCAGTTTGAAGAATTGTGTCCTAATGTCCATTCTTTTGGACTAGACGTATGTTGAGCTCCAAATAGACTGCCATTGTGATTGAGTGAGGATTTTGTTGCATCGAAGATGTTAGAATTATTGAATATAAGATGGAAATTTTTATAGGACAAAAGTGGAGTTTTTATTATAACTTCAAAATCCATTAAAAGTCTCGATAAACCTAATTTAATGTTGGGTAGACTTACTAAATGAGCAAGTTGTAAGTAATGGAACCACGGTAATGTGTTATTGATTTTAGTGTCTAACACATTTTTTTCTAGGATTAAGCCTTTTTTTTGTGATGTCTGAACCTGGTTAAATTATTGTTTTTTAAAAGTGGGAATGAATTATTCTGCAGTGCTGGTATGAACCAAGATTGCCCCATGAAAGCAGATATTGGAGATGTAGAAGGTGCTAGAATTTTTCTATGTCTGTCCCAGACCTTCAAAGTGGTAAGTAGGAAATGGTTGTTAGGTATTGAAACTGGTCTTTCTACATTTGTGTTCCAAATGCTTTCTTGCAGGAGTCTGTCAGATGAGTAGGTTTGTTCTATCAAAAGCCAGTCTGGTGCCGTTATCATGATCAAGTTTGTTAATTGAGCTGCACTGTAATAAGCCATCAAATTTGGATATGCTATGCCACCTTCTTTTACCAGACTGCACAGTGTTTGAAAACTGATCCTAGCTTTTTAGAGTCCCATAAAAAAGGCATTTAACATCTTTTGCCAGCTTCTGATGAGTGCTGCAGATAACCCAATAGGAAGCGTTCATCAGCGAACATACTGATTTTGAATTCTGTAGTTTGGATTGGTATCCTTTTTATCTTTGAATTTGTATGAATTGCCATAGCCAAAGGTTCCAGTGCAAGAGCAAACAATATGGGCAACAAGGGACAGCCTTGCATAGTGCCTCTTTGAGGAGCAAAACTTTCTGAATAAGTGTTGTTGACTTTCACCTTGGTTTTGGGATCAACATATAAGGAGTGAATGGTACATTTAAAGCCTTCTCCAGATCCCATGTATTTTAACAAGTGATGGAAGTATTCAGGTTCCAAAGAGTCAAATGCCTTTTTGATGTCCAGGGAAAGAATCACCCAAAGCAATTGTTTTTGATGACAATTATTGATTACATTTAGGGTTTTTCGGCTATTTTCTGTTATGTTGTGGGCAATGTTCCCTCTAAGCTCCACAGTGTTGTGAGCATACCTTGTGAACAAAAACGCTAGTAGCATTAAAGTTGTGAGCGAGTCTACATTCAACTATTGCGTAAATTAGTTTTTTTTCAATTATTTCCATAACATTGTAAAAATCTCAGAATAAATTCTTTTAAATTACATTTAAACTATATTTTAAGACTAATTTAAACATTATAAGAGAAAACAGAATCAAATCAAATTTCACCCACCCCTTTCCACTATATTGGTAGACCTGGCCTCTGAAGAACAGGTCTACCCTCCCCTTTTCACTATATTAGTAGATCTGGCCTCCAGAGAAGAGGTCTACCCATCAGAATCTGCTATATTGTTAGACCTGGCCTCCAACTGTTGCCTTGTGCTGAGCCTTAGAAAACATACCAGCACATTGGGGGTGGGGTGGGGGCGGAGGGGGAGCTCTTGCAGTCTACTTTGTTATTTTTTTAGTGAAATATGACAACCAGCATTACAGCTCAAGTGTAACAGAGGAGGAACAATCACTGTCAGAACCCTGCCTAACCTAACTAACAGGAAGTTGCTTAAATGTTATCAACCTGCCCATCCCACTTTTCCCTGTGACTCAAGGCAGCTTACAAATCATACTGAAAAGCACAACAGGGTTGTGCAAAAAAAAAATCATTTTCCACGGCTCCATTGTAGTCTGTGGGGAGCATTATAGTCAATTGGCCACATGGGCTATAATGGAGAATCAATCTGGGGGTATTTGAGGCTCTGTGGGGGGAGGTTAGCTAGGGGCATCAAATTTGCAGCATGGGTGCTGCTGCCTCTCCTCAAAAATCCCCCCAAATTTCAAAAAGATTGGACCAAAGGGTCCAATCCTATGAGCCCCAGAAGGAGGTGCCCCCATCTTCCATTGTTTTCAATGGAGGGGGGAACTGTGTGCAGGAGCAGAAACCTCAGAGCTAGCATCTAAAATGTTGTGTGCCAGCAGCCTCAGCGCAGCTTAGGTGGAACTATGGTTGTGGGTGGAGATAAACCCAGTTTGCTCTTTTTCACATATTGTATTATAAAATTTCATAATCTGGCAGCTGATGCCTAGGAGAATTAACAGGGTCACACTCCCCCATCTATATCCTGGTGTAGGTCATACACTAGGGCAACCAAGGCTGTTTCAATCAAGTAACCAGGCCTGAAACCAGACTGGAATGTATCCAAACAATCCACTTCATTCAGAATCCCTGGAGTTATCCAGCCACCATTCATTCAATCAGGTTGCTGAAGAATGGAACATTTGAGCCTGGGTAATAGTTACTGAGATCTCTTTTTTAAATCTTATTTCTGCATTATGAGGATCCTGTGCGAATAACAAGAGAGGGAATCTGGCAGGGGAGAATCCCTTGACAGTGCTATGCCCCCTGGTATCTTCAATATATTTTTCAAATGCCTGCATCCAGCCAAGCTCACCTTAAGTTTTTGGAGAGTGGTAGCAGAGAATGAGCATGGGTGGGGAGACTATTCAGGACAGGCAGGGGAATATATATGATGGAATTTGGAAAATAGCTACTGAATACTTAACCCTCCCCTCTTTTTAGGTACTTTGAAGAATCCAGAGCCTGCAAGGGGCATGAGGTGAGGGGCAAGAGAAAAAAGGGCTCTTTAACTGTGGTCTTGTTCAGCTTTATGGACTCTCATGCTTGGATTGGTGCAAGAAAAGGAATCCTGTCTATCTGCCCAGAAAGAGAATGGTTGCGAGTGACTGGATTCATCCTGTGCCATCCAGACTTTGTATGTGTGTGTGTGTGTGTGTGTGTGTGTGTGTGTGTGTGTGTGCCACTGCTGAGATAATGCTGCAGTGTAAACTGCTTAGAGTTTGTATGTTGCTGAGAAAGGCGATATAAAAAAGTACACATAATAATAATATAACTGAGCAAAACTTTTTTCTCTGGTGCTGAAACAAAAAAGTGGTGTTGTACAAACCAGATTAGATATATATGGAGAATATGGTCCAGTACATAGTTCATATTTAGTTCACATTAGCTGTCTGTACATAGGACAAGTAGAGCATATTTCCCATTCAGGTCTTGCATATTTCTGAGTCTTCCAAAGATCCCTTTCCACAATTTTTCACACCCAACACGATAGGTTTATTTGAACATACTTTGATGTCCTTTAGTTCAAAATGTTCTGCCCTTCAATTTAGAGCTGTGGTCTGTCTTTCAGTCTTAGTAGGGGTGATGGTGAAAGGGTCTTCAATACAAAATGTGGAAGAACAGGGAAGGCTCTCCGCTGTATACCTGTAGAAAAACACACAGCTTCCATAGACATAAAAAGTACAGGGATTCCGATTCCTTTGTCTGCAAATGGGACTCCTTTTAAAAAAAAAATACCATGCCAATATTTCCTTGGAGGGGAAAATTGAGGCTTTTCATTAAAAAAATTAAAAAACGCATTTCAAAAATGCAGATATAGCCCAGAATTATCACTTCATATGGAGGATGATGGAAAGCTGAGGCTGAGAATTGCTTATGAGAACCATACAGATTAGTCCAGACTCATTCTCACAGTGCAGATGGGGCTGGGTCACAACAGAGAGACAGCACTTCACAACAAGCCTTTAATGTAATCCGGCGCTATTGTCCATGTAACAGAGTCCATGTAACAGAGGGTGAGACTTAAGAGTCAGGTCTCACTTCATCAGATGCATGAAGTGAACGTGCATAGCAGAACTGTTTATATTGGAAGCAACAGAAAGGCAGAACGGTGACATGAACTACTTTCACAAGTAGTACCCATGGGGCTAAATCCCATTAAATCGACATAACGTTGAAAATAGATGGAAGCGCAAAAAGTAGTTGAAAATAGATGGAACCCCCCACGCGCGTCCTCCTCCCCCACCCCAACCATCTGTCTGCAGCAAAAGTCAGCATCGTTAAGTCGTTACTTCTCCCATCTTTCAACTGAACACAGAGGTTAAGCGGTGTGCAACTTGTGTCACCGCTCGTTCGCATCCACGGCCACATCAAACTTCAATCGAACGGGAAGGCCACATACAACAGGAAACAAAGGAGTCCCTCTTACCCTCATCCCCTACTCTAGCTCTATGATAATAACAGCCTGAAAGATGGAGGGGTTTCCGGGAATGATGTCACCAGACCAGGCGGAAACTGCAGGTTTGGGGGGAGGGGGTTGTGTGGAAGTGTGTGAACGGCTGGGTAAGGGGAGTCACGGAAATCGGTGAGCCCGTGGGGGGAGACGCCGACTAGCAACTGTCCAAAGGATTGAGCTGTCCGGTCTCCGGCCACATGTGTCCCTGGCAGGCAGGCAGGCAGGCAGGCAGGCAACGGAGGCAAACATCGAGCTCGAGGGAAGGGGTGGGGGTGGGGTCGCGTCGCCAAGAGGCGCCTCGATCTCCTGCCAGCCTTCGGCCTAGGAAAGCGCCGCCTCGCTGGAGGCCTGATCGACGCGCGTAGCAGATTGCGGTGAGAGACTTCTGAGGTGGCAGAATAGGCGCCGCCGCTGCTTGATGGGGGTGGGGGGCGGACTGCCGTTTGTGAATGTTCCCCCCGTATAAATTCAGAGGGATTCGTGTATTGTAGCGGACATAAACAGGAGACTTGTGGCGCCTTAAAGACCAAGAAAACATATTCCAGTATAGGTTTTTGTGGATTTGAGCCCACTTCTTCAAATAAAATGAGTGGATAAATGACATGAAATGACGGCATAGTGAGGATTTACTTATTGTAACTGAAGAAGCGGGCTGCAATCAACGAAAAGTTGTGCTGGAATAAAATGTCACTCCAGCCTCCTGTTTGTACTCCCTATAAAAACTCTGTTCAAGTAGGAAACGAGCACAGGGGAGAAAGACTAGTCTCACCTGTCTCTACTAATTTTCTGTTTGCATTACTTTTTTTTTTAACACAGGTGAATGTTTTAAAAATGGTATTTCCTCACCTGCACTGTAAAGTGATCCTGTTGGTTTAGAAGTCTTTCATGTTATACCTGCCTCATGGGGCACATGTGTAGACCAGCTCTCGGCGGAGCTGTTTTGTATCTGATATGTTTCTTATGCAAAATGCACTCCTGTGATTAGGAGAGCTATGTGTACCATTGCCATGTTTTATTTATTTATTTAACTTAAATATCTTACTTCATTTTTATGCCACCTTTCTCCCCAGTGGGGGGACAGACCATTATAGGTAGTTCTCTCCTCCGTTTTATCCTCACAGCAGCCCTATGAGGTAGGTTAGGCTGAAAGTGGGTGACTGGCCCAAGAGCATTTAGCAAGCTTCCATAGCAGAATAGAATGTTTCAATGAGCCCGCTCATGGCTTCTCATATGTGAATAACTATATGTGTGTCATTGTCCCATGTGACAATTTACATGTGGCTTCCATGCTTTTTCCTACATAGCTGTGTTCTCAGTGTAGCAAGCGTGGTATGAACTCTGTGCCTCTTAACTCTTTCTCCTCATTGAAATTGGGGAAGTGTTGTCCTTTCCTGCCTATTCCTCCAGTTCCCCATTTGCTATGGTACTGAAATTGGTAACTTTTTTTCCTAGTTTCTTAACCACAGTTGTTTACACTACTGAGGCCCCGTTCACACGGAGCATTTCCCCCGCTGACGGCACGGAGTATCCGGGTGCGATCACACGGGAACATCTGGGAGGCGTAGCACTTCTGTGGCGAACCCGTGGCAAGCAGCTGAAACTGCACATTAAAAAACTACCACAACGAAGGTAGTGGCAAACGCTTTGCCACGGGCTGCCTTTGAAAGCCTCCTGGTGTGATCGTGCCGGCGCGCGGCTTCCTCCCCCGTCGTCCTCTTTGCTGCGGGGAAGCCGCCGTCATGTCTGATCGCATAATAGCGCATCAGACTGCGACTGCGCAAATAGCCGCCCCCCCCCCCCGCATTTTCCGGCACGTCTGACCGGGACCTGAGTTAGCTTTGTCAATCCTTTCCAGTGGTCTGGCAAAGTAGCTAGTCAGGACAAACAGGGCAACTTTTGATCCCCTTACTAGAGGTGATTACTTGGCTTGTGTTCCTTGCTGGGCCATGTTGACTGTCTCTTGCTTCATTTGCATTGTAGCTGGGCAGCAGCATGGCAACCCAGAGCTATACATCACTGCAAGATTTGATTCGAGAAGACTTTTTGACTTGCAGAATCTGCTATGACCTATACGTGGTGCCCAAAATCCTACCATGTCTGCATAGTTACTGCCAGAAATGCCTGGAACCATTGGTGGAAAATGGGATTGTGCAGTGTCCTGAGTGTCGCTTACAAACTGAGGTCCCAGGAGGTGCCACTGGCTTGAAGTCCAACTTCTTCATCAATGGTCTGCTGGAGCTGTTCCAGATGAAGCACAACAAGGACCTAGAGTGCTCAATCTGCTCTAATGCTCAGAAGGTTGTGGCTGCTACTGCCCGTTGCCTGGACTGCAAGGATTTTCTGTGTCAAATGTGTTCTCAGGGCCATTGCTGCTCCCGACTCACGCTGCATCATAAGGTGGTGAACCTGGAAGAGTTTCTGGCTGGGCATTATGACACTGAAGTGAGATTCTTGCAAGAGCTGTGCTGCCAAGATCACCCACAGGAGGCACTTCGCTTCTTCTGTGACACCTGCAGTGTACCCATCTGCAGAGATTGCCGCATGCTGGACCATTTCCAGCACAAAGTGGTCTCCATGGCCAATGCTGTGCAGCGGGAAAAGCCCTCTGTGGAGCAGCTGATCAAAAGCCTAGAGGGAACTATTACCTGCATCTCTGAGCAAGAGAAGGTGGTTGAGGAGGCAGTGAACAAACTGAAAGCGAAGGGAGAACTGATCAAGAACACAATCTGCAACTATGTGGAAGATGTCACTGCTTATATCTTTGCCCAGAAGGAGGATGCTCTGGCACAGCTAAATGTCTTCCTGACTCAACAAATGGAGGGGCTTAGTGTAGCACAAAAGGAGCTGCAGAGCCAGAAGGACAA
>NW_015163095.1:1378045-1379548 GCF_001447785.1 Gekko japonicus | reverse complement strand
AGAATGATCAGGAACAGGGTTCAAGAGCTTCAAGCACATAGGTTGCAGCAACTCCCAAACCAGACCCCAGAGCTGGCTATTGCTTGGGACGATCCAGAGCAGCTCTCTGAAGCACCACTTTTCAGTTTTGTGTTTCCTCAGGAGCAACCAGGAAGAGATGTACAACGTTTGGAGCTAGGCAGTGAGTCATTCACTTCTCTTGATGAGAGCGATGAGGTCACAGACTCTCTTTCTGACTCTGATGACAACTCCTGCATGAGTGTGTCTGACTCCCCCACTAAAAGCTCCTCCTCTTACAGTAGTTTCCGGGTAAGAGCAGAATATACTTATAGCTTTGAACCGGATCCATCCTTTTCTGCCCTGGAAAAACCCAATATCACTGGGATTGCTATTGTGCCCCACACTGGCCAAATTCTTCTTTTGGATCAGGCAAATGATGAGATAAAGCAATATAGCCCTACTGGTCAATTCCAGCAAGTGATTCATTTGCCTGGTCACCTTTCTGACTCTGTTTTTTGTGGAATCTCTGTGTGTGGAACGACCCTGGCCTGTTCATCAGACACTCACCTTTTTTTCTTGACTCTCGAAGGTGTATTTCTCCGTAAATTGCAGATGAGGGGATCGGAGTCCTCCTACGCTCTGGCCTCATACCAGAGCTCATACGTGGCTGTTAGTGAGGGGACTCTCTGTTCCATCTCTTTGTATAGCCCTTCAGCCTTTTGTGTTGGCAGAGTCCAGCCAGATAATTACCAAGGAGGGAAATTTTTGTTCATTGCAGTTAATAGCTGGGAAGAGTTTATTGTTTCAGACTTCATCAAGAAGCAGATTGTCATCATGAAGAAATCTGGGCTGATTCTCAGTATACTGAAGCCTTCAACCTCAGTGATGATGAGGCCATTCAGTGTCTGTGTTGATGAGACCAGGAATGTTTTTGTGATCGATCAGTTCAAGGTGATACAGTTCTCACCAGATGATGAGACTGGGAAGGTGGTGCTGAATGACCAGAGTCAGGTGAGGAGACCCAGGGTGCTTGCTGTCAATGGTGAGAACCTCATTTTGGTGCGGGAAGATGGAAGAACTGATGTCTATTCCCTATAGTTTTCTTTTTCAGAGTATGAACCAAGTGCTTAAATATGCCACTTCTGACCTATCCTTTTGGTGAGATGCATGGGGAGTCCTACACTGTTCACTAAATATTGGGATGGGTTCAGCCTTTACTAAAACCAAAACAGTTGGCTGGATCAGAATCCGGGTAAGAAGCATTGTTGTACTTGTATGACCTGTACATTGCTGCAGCCTTTCTGCTATGTGGGATATCTGTGAATACCTGACCTGGGAACAACATTTGTTGAACAAGGTCTTTCACTGTGCCTTTGAACTATGTTTTGCATTCACAGAACAGCTCTGATCTTGTCTCTGTCCTGACCACTATTACTTGCTGCATCAGTCTGTCTCTCCAAGCAGATATGCACCGCTTCATCCCTTGAACCAACATTCCAGGTT
>NW_015163095.1:1346641-1377988 GCF_001447785.1 Gekko japonicus | reverse complement strand
GAGCAATAAACTCCCCATTCCTTTTCCAGTTGAATATGTAGATTCCAAGCATCGGAGTTGTCTTTATAGTTGCAGAGACTATGTACATTTATTACATTCCACTTCCTCCTCCTGCTGTGGGCTGTGAAGAACTGTGCTTTGCTGTCAGCAGAATAGGTAAATTTGGGTAAATGACAAAGTAGTGTAATTTTATTCGTCTGAACTCAGCCTGGTGGTGAAGATGGTGTGGACCCATCTGTTTTCCTTGAATACCAAAGTGTTCTCTGTGTGTTGGGAAATTAAGCATGTGCATTTTTTTAACCATGAAAACAAAGTTTGAGTCCAGTGGCACCTTTTAGACTAAAAGAATTTTATTCAAGGTATAAGGTTTTGTGTGCACGCACACCTTGAATAAAACTTTGTTGGTCTTAAAAGTGCCACTGGACTCAAACTTTGTTCTGTGGCTTCAGACCAACGTGGCTACCCACCTGAATTTTGCCACAAGCGTTTGTGTTTTTGCAGAGTCCACATACCATAGCCAGTTGCAGAATTTCTGTAATTCTCCCTAAGCTTGTTGCTTATTCACAGTCTGCCTAGAAGCTGTGATGCTATTATGCTGTTTTTGCTAGCACATAGCTGACTTCATATGGGGACTTGTGCTGCTGAGACCAGGCATGATGCATTCTAGGATCAGGAGAGACGAAGGACCAGATCTACTGTGTTTCTTTATGTGACTTTTGTAACTGGCCCATGGCTTAAGACACACATCTTAAGATACATGCAGATGTCCTTTAAGAATGGTGTATGTGCATCTGCTCACTACTGAGACTTAAGATTGGTCACCTACTGTCCAGCATTTTTCTGCAGTTTATTTCAGTAGTAAGCATTTAATGCATTTGTACTTCTTTTCCATTTTGAACATTTAAATAAATAAATTTAAACATCTGATTATGCACTTACAGCTTTTCTTAAAGACACAGTAGACTTTATGGATCTTAACACAAGTGTCTGCAGATGGGACCCAGTGCTATTGCCCCGAAGTGAGGCCAGGATGGTTCCTACAAATCCTTCTCTGTGCTGTTGAGTATGCTAAGTCGCACAAGTCCCTGACTACTTTCTGCCTGGAATAGCTACTTAGTTTGGCATTTCTGGTGAAAGAGGACATCAATCTCAACGTTAAAGAATTATACGTTTCCTGCAAATTCAGCTGCTGCTGCATCGGCTACTACTCAGGTATATTGTGAGGGATTCTTTTTCACCGTTGAAGCAGCCTGCACTGGAACATGGGCACCAGTCCTCCCTCCCACCCTAGTGTTGATGTGTCAGATTTTACAACTATTTTATTTTTTGCTTATGTCCAAGGAGTGGTGGCATGCAGATAGGGCAGCATCCTGAATACCTCAGAACAGCTGCAGTCATAAAATCAGCCTGTTTGCTTTTGGGGGTCTTTATAGTTTGATTTCCTGCTGGCTCTTCTATGTGGGGATTTCCCCCCTGCTTCCTTTTCTGATCTACAAATAATGTTATGTTTGAAGAAGGGGTTCCTGGGTGCCAGGTGCCAATCATACCTTATGACCCGTTCTCATGTATTTCTTTACTGTACTATTTTACATTCCTAATTAGAAGATTTTTTTCAATCTATTCTTTGAAATTAATAAAATTGAATTAATATCTGTTTTGTGGCCCATCTGTTCACCTTCACACAAGTCTCATCAACATAGCACTGAACTATGTTTTAACTTAATGGAAGGAAGCAAGCCTTGTGCCTCTTCACCCCTGTATCTGGAGTTGATACCAGGAGCTGAGAGTATTTTTGAGGCTTTCAGCCTGGGTAGTGTTAGAGCTACTTTTATAGATAATTTAAATGCACAGTGTTACTTCATTTTGGAGTGCATGTTCAGAAGTTGTGGACTGGAGTTTGCGCCAAGCCTGATAACAGACCTTAGTCTGAGCCTTTTGGTGGCTAGTTCAGTAGGAGCTCTTTTTCATCTTGCTCATATGGAATCTATAATTTGATCAAATGTGTGGCAAAGGTGAAGCAAAGCTGGAGAATCCTGTTGACCTGAGGACCTTTCCTGAATCAATATAGTGAAGTGGTTAGTGCATTCAACTGGAAGTGAAGAGACCTGGCTTCAGATACATAGCCATGGAATTCGTTAGGTGACCATTGGCCAGAACCTTACCCTATACCATAGGGGTTGTTGGGATAAAATAGAAGTCGGGAGAACCATATAAACGATCCTATGCTCCTTGGAGGCAGGGTGGAATAGCATGTGATAAATAGGTAAAAGGTTTCCAAATTGGAAGCAGAGCTGGATGAACTGGAAAAGATTTGTGTGACACTTGGAAAAGTGTCAAAGCCTCACTTCACATCACAAACTGTAGATCTGTGCCTAAAAGCTTTTAGGTCATGTAGGAACTATAGACATTCATGGAATTCAGGACCAAACTGCAAGGTTCCTGTGCCTAATCCCTGTATGTGTGGTGCCTAGAACTCTATGCATGTTTACTCCTAAATCTGCCTTGATTGCCCAGGCTAGCCCAATCTTATCAGATCTCAGAAGCTAAGCAGGGTCAGCCCTGATTAGTATTTGGAATGGACCGGAGCAAGGAATTCCAGGGTTGCTAGGCAGAGAAAGACAATGGCAAACCACCCCTGAATGTCTCTTGCCTTGAAAAGCTTATGGGGTTGCCATGAGTAGGCTGCGACTTGACAGCACTTTCCACAACCACCACCTTCTGAATTATCCCAAAGCAAATTTCAGGGTGTTTTTTTTTAAAAACACAGGTGAAGAAGTGAGTCTTTGACATGCTGGAAAAATCTGATACAGATACACATGATTGGTGTATAAAACTTGTATCTGACATTTCTGGCATGAAAAAAACTTATGTTTGGTGTTCACCTGATTTTGTAAGATATGAGAAAAAGAATGTGACAGTGAAGCCTCAGACCTGTTGGAAAGTGTCTAAAGGTTTAATAATCCATCTCTGCTAACTAGCTTCTCTGAAGGCTTATGAGCAGAATTTACATGGTACTTGCATTGTGGTGTTAGTTAAGTAGAGGTTATAAAAACTCGGGCAACTAGTGAGTATAGATGAACCTGCTAACAGGTTCTCCACTAAGACAACCTAGTCCAAATGTTTTGCTTTAACCGTGTCTATGGCTAAATCAGAGCTCATAATCTGGCCTTGAACCAGCTTGGCAAGTAACTGGCTGCATCTGCTCTCCATAACCTGGGTAGCCTCATTGGTTTTCAGTGCACCCAGATGAACAGAATGAGATTTTAAAAGGTGAGGAGGCTAGTCCAAACAGCAGTTCCTTAAAACCAGCTTCAGGGGACTTCCAGATTCATTAAGATTAATGGAGCTCACCCGGTGGTACAAGAAGTCAGAAATACAAAACAAACACCTGATAGGGAACTTGGGCCTTGATCAACATGCCTGCATAGGTCTTCCTTTGCAGTAAATACACCACACTATTCCTACACCAATGAAATATTTCCTCATGCCTCCTTTCCCCATTGTGCCTGTCCAAATGTGAACAGATTTTGAATAGAAATGGTAAATACATAAATGTTTGCCTAGTTTGCATTATTTGGTGTACACTTTGGATTATCTTAGTACACAAAAGCTACTTGGGTGCACACAGGGAGTGCTTATGTTGGTAGAAGACTGAATAGCCAGGGTGTAACATCAACCTGGTTACTGTGTTGTTGCTTGAGCTGTTTTCATGTCTCTCCATTGTAATTTATTTTTCCCCAAGCAATCTTCAGCAACCATTGCTCATTACAGCATCCAGCCCCAAAAGAAAGCGGCTGATTCTGGTTCCTTCATGAAGCAGAATTTAGGCCCAACCCAATTTTAGATTTGACCAAGAAGTGGACCTGCAAGGGAGGGGAGATCCCATCCCTCCTCATTGCTTCCTGCCTGCGCTGCCTAATTGCATGTTTTTCTTCCCTCCTCCTCCTCAAGCATCAGGGTCATGTTTTTTCCTCTTGGCCAATCAATGTTGTTGTTTTTTAAACAATGTCTGCTCATGTGCAGATGTTACCAATTATTGGGGGAGTATCCCCTTATCTTTTAAAAACATGCCATAGCCTTGGTTACCTCCCTCTACATGGGAGGTCAAGTAATCACTATTAGATGTATGCTTACGTCCAATGTTCCCTCTAAGCTGTGGAGTCTTGTGAGCAAAAATCCTACTCTGTGAGGTACTGGCATTAGAGTCGTGAGCGAGCAATTTGGCTACTGCATAAATGAGTTTGCTCTGGAGCCATCCTTCCTGAGCGAAGACAAAAATGTGTGAGCCGGAGGCTAAAAACCTGTGAGCTAGCTCACACTAACTCAGCTTAGAGGGAACACTGCTTACGTCATATAGGTGGTGCCAATACTAGTCTGGGAAAAGCTGTAGAAAACAGAATATGTGAAATCCTTGATTTACTCATTTATTTTTTACGATAGTTGTGAATCTACTTTATGGCCCTTTGAAAAAGTGACATAACTGGGAATGGATAGGGATCATAACTGCCAGGCTGGAGAACTTTACACATATAAGTGTCTGGGGTCAAGGGCAAGAAAGTCCATGACAAGCTCAGTCAACCCTAATAGTTTCCAGTGAACAGAGGCTTCCTGAGTAGTTCAGTAAGCAAAGCAGAATTAATTCTTTGCACCTTGTGAATTAGGTGCCTATATAGCAGCTCTTCTTAGCACTTGCACATGTCAGTCACAATACCATTCCATGTATAGCAACACGTCTGCATGCCTGTGCATGCACTGTTTGTCTTGATACACATTTCTGTAGTCTTGTTTCTAACCCCAATTCATACACACCCATCTCCGATCAGGACATGTCACCCAAAGTCATCCCTCATTGTCAAGTGCCAGATCAGGGTGGTAAGACTGTGAGCTTTGCCATCATCCTCAGTGTTCTGGTACCAAAGAAGCAAACTCTTGAGTCAGTGTAGATTAGTTACCTACTACTGACCCTTTTCTCTACATAGGATGGTCATAACAGGACTGTGTACATTCTGTGATTCTTGCAATTGTGCTACATACAAGTGCAGAAATGGGAACTGGACACATAATTCAGTATCCTGAGAAATGCAGCTTTCATTTTTCAAGCATGTTTCTAGGCTTTTAACTGCAAAGCTACACATAAAAAAGAGGGAGCAATGCCCCTTGGTACTTCAGAAGCCAAGATGGGGCTATGCTGGGTTTTCAGAGAAACTGGTGAAAATGTTGCACTTCACATCCCTCTAAACTCACAGCACCCTCTAGTCACTTGGGAGACTATTCTTATGCCAGAAACCATTCCTTTGGAATGATGGCTATTCTTCTTCCACTCACACAATACCAATTCAGCATTCAACAGCAAGACTTTTTGTGGGTTGTAGTGTCCGGTCACAAGGCCAAGTTGCCCTCTTGGCGCTGCAACTTCATACTGAAGTTCAATCACATTGCAGGAAACAGCCTGTCTTTTAGGCTGGTTGGTGCAAAATAAAGTGCAAATGCCAGTTCTGAATCTTGAGTTAATGCCACCTCACTCTGTCAGCGGCAGAAGCTAGCTATCACTTAAATAAGGTTGGCCGTGCTGGAGGTAGTGGCGAGCTGCTGATTGGCTGCAATGCGTCCTGATATTGTGAAAAGGGCCCTGTCATTGCCAGTGTCTCGGGTGTGAGATGTGGCGGATCGACAAGAGGTCCATGTCAAATAGAGAAGCAGACTAAGCAAGAGGATAGCTCCTGAAGCTGTGAGCACAATGCCGCTGATGAACATGCTGGCAAGGGGGCGTGTGGTGGTGGTGGTGCTGCTGCTAGTGGTAGCAGTGGAGGAAAGTGCAGTGAGGACTGTGCCACACACCAGTAGCACCAGGGCCGTCAAGAGCAGCACAGCACAGTCCGAGGCACCACCGCTCTTCAGCAGCTCAACCTGCTCCCGGCTGCGAATGCAATTCATGTCCTGGATGGCTGAGCTCAACAGCTGCTTCAGTAATACCAAGAGTGCCAGTAGGCAGAGTGTGGTGCCCACCGCTAGTCTCCATTCCCCAGAACGGCTGCTAGTACTGTACAGCAGGGCAATGCCGCCTACCCCACAGGCCAAGATGAGTGCCACAGCCACCCCGTAGCAAAGAAACGATTTTCTGGGCTGCTGGAACCACCACAACTCCACATGTTCCTCCAGGATGTTCCTCTGGATCTGGCCAGCATTGGCAGGGGGCCTAGATCCATCCAGTCGCTCTAGTTCAGGCATGGTAGACACGGCGATGGCTCGTGCACACAATGGGTTATGCAGTGGAGCCACTATTGCAAGTGGCTGTTAAGAGCGCAGCAAGGTAAGTGGGTGTGTCATTTCCCAAAGCATAAGGGAAGATTGAGGCGGCCCCCTTCACTTTGTCCCTGTGAGAGGCATCAGTCAGAAAGGATTGGCCTGTGTTGGATCCAGCACTCCAAAGATGTGGAACTGTTGGGGCTGAGGCAGGAAGTGAAAACTCGGGCTTGTCCTGTAGTTCATTTGCTGCTAACCTTGCCAGGCTCCTGACATTTTTCTGAAAAAGAAAAAAAAGTTATGAAGCAAAGACCACTGTTTGGAAAGGAGAGGGTTTCTTCCTCAAACAAGCCTGCCTCTCTTGTAGAGAGGTAAAGAGAGTCATGAGGACAAGACGTTGAAGTGAAACTCCAGTGTGCATGTAAGATCAAGTGAAGTCCAGAGAGGAAAAACCTGCTTTAATTGAAGTGAAACTCCAGTGCCTGTGAAGTCAAGTGAAGTCCAGAGGAGAAAAACCTGCTTTAATAGGGTTGTGTAGATTCTGTGTTTCGTTTATTTCTTTCAGTTTTTTAAAGAGCATTAAGCACTAAACGAACCCCTCATGTCATACTGTTTCCTGATTTCACAATTTCAAGTACTATGTACTGAAATATTTAAATGCTAGCTGTTTTCATGAGGATTCTTTAATGCTTTGTTATGACTTAAAACAAAGCATTAAAGAATCCTCATGAAAACAGCCAGCATTTAAATATTTCAAAATACATAAATAGTATATCTTCCCTTTCAGGGATACACTCAATTTGTAATTGATATTTTGTTTATTGAAATCTGTTCCATGATATCTCTGAAGCTGTTTTCATGCATGATTAGTAGAATGAGTGGGATTTGTGCATAGTGTATAAAGTGAACATTTTTGAGGATTTTTTCTTCATTATCTGTCATTTTACATTCAATGGAGGAGTCATTTAAAGAAAAGTCAAATCCATTTGAGTGATGAATGTTCATAAAGGAGACTCATTGACTGTAACTTGTATAAAATAAGGGCTTGTTTTAACCTCATACTCAATCGCCTGGTCCTTCCGGGCCCGGCAGAGGCCAGGTTGGCCACAACGAGGGCCAGGGCCTTTTCTGTGGTGGCCCCTCACTGGTGGAATGAGCTCCCAGATGACATCAGGGCCCTGTGGGACCTTTTGCAGTTCTGCAGGGCCCGTAAAACAGCTCTTCCGCCAGGCTTTCAAGTAGGGTGCCGCCTTGACACTATGGCCCTGGCCCTAACATTAACATCATACCAACCTGGCCTTAATATTAACATCACCGCCAGCTGAATGATTAACAGCTTGGCAGGAGCCTGGAGGCAGCCACTCAAACAATGACAGAATGTCGCCATCTGTATTGTAGTTAAATGCTATGATTTTTATATTGAATTTTAAATCTGATGTTGTTTTGTATAATTGGAGTTTTTACTGTTCATATTTATATGTATGTTGTAAACCGCCCTGAGCCCGCCTTGGCAGGGAGGGTGGGATATAAATTTGATAAAATAAATAAATAAATAGCATCCCAGGAAAGAGTCTCCAAAAAATGCTGCAATAAGGTATGGAAGTATAAGGTAGATTAACCACTCCACAGCAACAGAGTGAGGCTGAGGCAAATATGATGCTGGCTGAGGCAAAATCACTCACCTGTGGGGTACAGCTGCTTTGCATGGGTGACAGCCCATGAGAAGTAATGGGATTGCTTTTGCCTCAAGTGGTGTAATGTGGCATCATGAAGCCTGAGGCTTTGTTCACACATACAGCAGAAAGTAGTCGTAGAATGTGCTGGCCTATAGCACGACAGACTATGGATGATGGAATTAAATATGCCTTCAAATTAAAAACTCCATACGTCTAGAAATCTAGCACCACTGGGATGAAGCTTCTACCCTCTGCCTTTGCTTGCTGTGCTAGTTTTCTATTTGTGAGGGTTTTTCAAAGGTAAGAGAACATTCCTAAATTTAATCCTTCCTTCGTAGTCTGACCAGACGTGGTCCATTCTACTACCTCATTCCCACCCCATGTGTCTTGCATGTGTACCTCAGACCTCAGTCAGTAAATGGGAGCTGGAGCCACAGCAACTGTTTAGAACCAACCATGGTTGTCTATATTATAACATTCAAATAAACAACATTCACCACATTTCTCACAGAGTAAATTGGTTTCTATTTAGCTTTGCTGTATTTGGGAAACTTTCTTTTTAAAATGAAAGTTACTATTCTCATACTGTTGAATTCTGTTCTTGATACCAACTTTCTTGTTAGTGTGGTGTAATCAGGGGTTGCATCCAGCTTTGCTTAGGAGGACAAGTTGAGAGGTGGATGTATGTAGACAATCCTGCTAATAGAAAACAAGGTGGGGGTCATAGCTTAATGGCAAAGCATATGCTAGATTTATTATATTTACTTAATTTATACCCTACCTTTCTCCCCAAGGGGGACCCAGAGCATCTTTCATCATCCTCCTTTCCTCCATTTTATCCTCACAACAACCCTGTGAGGTAGGTTAGGCTAGGACTGACTTGCCCAAGATCACTGGCAAGCTTCCATGGCAGAGTGGGTATTTGAACTAGGTCTCTCAGATCCCAGTCCAACACTCTAACCACTACACTGTATTTCTGTTGTCAGTTACAGCTGACAATATTGGACTACACGGCACTGTTGGTATAATGGTATTAGGTAAACGAGAGTGACTGAAGCATCTGTTCTCAAACTTGTTTGGTAATACGCTTTATTTTTGCTCATTTAGTACATTAAGATACTTTTTATAATTGAAGATACCTTCCACAACCATAATAATTACTGTAACTGTTAAAAACAAACGTACAGTTTATTTATTATGTTTATGCGTCACCTTTCTTTCACAGAGCTCAAGGTGGCATACATGGGGTTCTCAGGAGGTCTGACCAGACCTAGACTAACTCAGCTTCAGCAAGGCATCATGTGCATTTAAATTATACTCTGGGCCACCTCCAGTGTGTTCCCATCCCAGGATGTTAACAGCTTCCCATTCAATCTTATGCATCCAATATACACATATTGATGAGATTCCTCTAGATAAAATATGTGGTTCTCTCCCTCATAGCTAAGTTTATCTATTTTAGGGATATCTTTGTTCTTCCAGTAAGTTAACATCTAATTTTGCTGCAACTATAGCCTCTGTTAGCCATCATGTGATGTGTTGTCGTATTTCCAATGATATAAAACCTAAAACAAACCCACCAGATGCAATCGGCAACCTGAATATATGGTAGGTTTCTGAACATGGAACAATTGTTTTCCATGTGCAGAAACGCCCCCCCCCCCAGTGTGTGGACAGAAGGGGTGGATCCATAGATCAATCTGAATTAGTCATCTCTGGATGCTGTTGAGCATGGATACACTGACTAACATGCATGGAGAAAGGTGAAGACCATCAGGCATCAGATACACATGAACACTATGATGTGCATTTACATGGAACCCTGATGATCTGATCACTGTCTTTACATAGTTGAAGATGTGCCTTACCATTTGTTCTTGGATTGGAGATGGGAATGCGTATTCTTACCTGGATCCAGTGCCTGTGGTCATCACACTTGTTTTAATAGGTTCACAAAGACGCTTGTTGTGCATTACTATATTTGAATCAGGCCAAAGAAGGCCAGTCACTAATCCGTCTTGCTAAACCCAAGCTGCTTTTCTGTTTGCAGAATAAAAGAAACACATCCATATCTTTCCCGGTGGATGGAAAAGCATGTGGTGTTTGTATGTAATTTTGAGTAGAAAAACAATTGGAGTAGACCAGGCTAAGCATGCCTTGTCCCCCACTCACTGCTCCGCTCCTCGCTCCATACCTCGCTCTGCTGACCCCGAGAGCAGTGCTTCCTGCCTCGCTCCAGCCACCGCCGCCGCTGCTGCCGTTCCCGAGCTACCCTCACCATATGTAGCAGTACGATGGCTGCCTCCCAGGAAAGCATCGCCGCTTTCGACATCTTCCACCCTGCACAGTGGGAGACCTGGCTCGAGACCCTGGAGAGCTACTTCAACTGCCATGACATCATAGACCCGGGTAAGAAAAAGGCCCACCTCCTCCGGTCCTGTGGCATAGACACCGTCTTGCTGCTTAAGGACCTCATTGCGCCTAAGCAGACCAAGGACGAGTCCTATGTGGTGCTGGTGAAAGTGCTGACCGACCACCTTTCACCAAAGCCCACCAAGTTTGCTGAGCACATGGAATTTTTTGCGCGGGTCCAGGGGCCGGACGAGCCGGCCTCCGAGTTCTTGGCCGGGCTCCGGCGGGCGGCCACCAGGTGTTCATTTCTCCACCTGGCGGACACCTTGCTAAACCAGTTCCTTTTGGGTCTCTGGGAACCCAAACTCCGGAGGAAACTGGTTAGCCAGGACAACCTGGACCTAGACAAGGCGCTCAGGGAGGCAGCGGCCTACGAGAAGGCGCACCAAGACCGCCGCCGTCCCTCCCAGCAGCTTGAGTCGGACGACTTCGAGAACTATGAAGTGCTCCAGGTCCGCCGCCGTCCCTCCCAGCAGCATCGCCCTGGGGGAGCACAATCGGCCAAAGCCCCCTCGGCACCATCCCAATGTGCCAGCTGTGGGGAAGCGCGCGAACGCCACGGTTGCCGGTTCCGGGATGCCGTCTGCTGCTCCTGCAACAAGCCGGGCCACATCGCCAGGGTCTGCCGCTCCCGACGACCACCACAGAAGATTTCGACCCCCCAGACCTCGGATCAATACACGGACCTGCATACCCTCTCAGCCCACCCCCAGCCGCACCAGGTATGTAACTTGCCCCCCGATAGCCCAAATAAGGTACACGTGACGGTGCTTATTGAGGGGTCCCCCTGTAGCATGGAAATAGACCCTGGCTCTTCTTATTCCATCATTTTGGAGGAAATGCTGCGCTCGCTCTACCCATGGGGGGGACCCCCTCTGCATATGCCACAGGGGTTTAAGTTATGGGACTTTAACAAAAACCCTGTAGCGGTTCGGGGCTGGGGCAAATTTACGGTGCAGTTTCAGGACTTCCGTAGACAACTGGACTTGGTGGTGGTGGTGGGGAGGCTCTCCATTCTGCTGGGACTTTCTTGGTTTGGGCCTCTGGGATTGACGATCGCGGGGGTGAATCAGCTCCAGGCTGAGGACTTTGCGGCTGTGTGTAATGAGTTCCCCAGGGTTTTCGATGGCACACTTGGCCGCTACACAGGAGCCCCCATTTCCCTTGACCATGACCCGGCTATCCGCCCCATCCGAGTTAAGGCCAGACACCTCCCTATTGCGATGAGGCCAAAGTTCGAGGCAGAGCTTGATCGCTTGGTTGTCCAGGGGGTGTTAGAGCCCATCGCTTCTGCACGATGGGAGACCCTGATAGTCACCCCGGTCAAGCCCAATGGTGACGTCAAATTTTTGCAGACTATAAGTGCACATTGAACAAAGCCCTCCAAGACCACACTTATCCGGTACCTGTGGTCAGCCACGTGTTACCCGCACTGGCGAGGGCGAGGATTTTTGGCAAACTGGACTTGGCCCAGGCCTACCAGCAACTGCCAGTGGATGCTGCCACGGCAGAAGCCCAAACGATAACAACACACGAGGGGGCTTTCAAGGTACATAGGCTCCAGTTTGGGGTATCGGTCACACCAGGAATCTTTCAGTCTTTCATGGACAATTTGTTAAAAGGTATTCCAGGAGTGCAGCCGTTTCTAGACGATGTGCTCATCGCGGCCCCGGATACCTCGACCTTCGCCGACCGACTGCGGGCTGTGCTCCAGTGTTTCGACATGGCCAGCTTGAAGGTCAAGCGTGAGAAATGCTTGCTTGGGGTTCCCAAGGTGGAGTTCTTGGGGTTCACTGTAGACACCCAGGGTATTCACCCCATGAAAGAGAAAACAACGGTCATCTCACAGGCTCCCCCACCTACGTCCAAGATGGAATTACAGGCTTTCCTAGGCCTGTTAAATTTTTATCACTCTTTTCTCCCTTTGAAGGCTGCTTTGGTGGAACCTCTGCACCACCTGCTGGATAAAAACGCTCCGTGGGTCTGGGGCCTGGAGCACACCGCTGCTTTCCAGGCGGTAAAGGACCTTTTTGTCTCCAACTCGGTCCTCTCCCATTTCAATGAGGCCCCTCCTGTGGTCCTGCCCTGCGATGCCTCTCCGTACGGGGTCGGGGCGGTCTTGGGCCACCAGTTACCGGCTGGCCGGGAGGTTCCGGTTGCTTATTATTCTCGCACCCTGTCATTTGCCGAGCGTAACTATGCGCAGATTGACAAGGATATGTGGGCGGCGGTGAAAAAATTTCACCACCACTTGTACGGTTGGCCGCTCATGATCCTTGGCCTCCTGGCCCCCGACCGCCAAACCCCGCAGATGACGTCTCCCCGGGTGCTCCGGTGGTCTGTTTTTTGGCAGGATACTCGTATGCACTTGTCCATCGGCCCGGAAAAGCGATGGGACATGCTGACGCTTTGAGCCGTCTCCCACTGCCGTCTATGGATCTGGACCCGGCACCCGCTCATCAGGTCGCGCTTCTGGAAGCTCTTCCCGATCAACTGGTGCACGTTCGGGAAGTTGCGCACTACACAGCCAAAGACCTGATCCTTTGCCACGTATTGGACTGGGTGAGAAGGGGGTGGTCTACGGCCCCGGGGGGGGCAGACTTGCATCCCGCAAGGATGAGCTGTCGGCCCACAAAGGCTGCATGATGTGGGGTGGCAGAGTGGTGATCCCAGCCCCTTTAAGGGAACAAGTCCTCACGGCGCTCCATGAGACGCATCCCGGGGTGGTTCGGATGAAAGTGTTGGCCAGAAGTTACGTCTGGAGGCCAGGGCTGGATCGGGACATCGAGGACCGGGTCAAGAGGTGTCTGCCCTGCCAAGAATCCCGACCCGAGCCTCCCAGGGCTCCCGCTAGAGCCTGGGAGTCCTCACACAAGCCCTGGTCTCAGCTCCACTTGGACTTCGCAGGGCCATTCCAGGGTCAACTATTCTTCATACTAGTGGACGCGTACAGCAAGTGGCTCGAGGTCGTTCCGGTGCCATCCACTTCCTCCAGAGCAGCCATTCGGGCCATGTGGCACATCTTCAGTGCCCAGGGTATTCCCGACACCCTGGTCACCAACAACGGCTCAGCTTTCACCTCGAGCGAATTCCAGGATTTCACCCGTTACTACGGAATTTGCAACGTCAGATCTGCCCCGTTGCACCCAGCGACAAACGGTCAAGCCGAACGCATGGCTCGGATGACCAAGGATGCGCTCCGCCGCTTAGACAGCAAGGACTGGGACTACAAGTTGGCTGCATTCCTCTTTGGCCAAAGAACGACGGCCCACACCGCGACGGGATGCAGCCCAGCGGAGCTACTTTTGGGCCGGCGCCTGATGACCAAGCTAGATCGCCTTCATCCCGATCGAGCCCCGGAAGAAGAACCGGCCACAGAGTCACCTGAGGCAGCCAGAGGGTTTTTTCCTGAGGACCCGGTCTATGCCCGGAACTATGCGCCAGGCCCGCCATGGATTCCGGCCCGGGTGGTGAGAGTCCAGGGACCCAGGTCATACGAGGTTTCCAGCAAGGACGGCCAGATACTACACCGCCACATCGATCAGCTGTGGCGGTGGGTACTGCCATACAATCCAGAGGACTTTGAAGACCCAGACACCCCTGAAACTTCCTCTCCACCTCAGCTACCGGACACCCTTGCTTGGCACAAGGAGGCACCATTCGATTCTCCAACTGACAGCACGACCGTGCCCTGAGAAACAGCGCTACCAGCACAACCGCCAACACCGCCCATCTCTCAGCCAAGTGCTACGGTGTCACCTTCCGCCCCGGTTCCCGCACCTCGCCACTCTACGAGAACCCATAAAGCACCCTCCTATTTGCAGGACTTTGTGTGTGGGTGTCTTTTGGACCAAGGGGGAGGGGTGTAATGTATCCATCTCAGACCGCGTGCGTGGCCATTTCACCACGCGGTCATGTGAAGCGGCTGAGCTTCGCTCTCAGTAACAATGGGACAAGTGGATCCTAGCCAGCACCTATTGGCAGGCTAGGCTCCTGGCCGAGAGCCTATGGAACTCTCAGCCACTGTAAATAGCCAATCACTTGTGTTTTGGGTGCGGGTTGTTGCACATATAAACCAGCCTGCGAGCTGGTTACTTTGTCTTGTTCCTGATCTAATAAAGTACGCTAAGCTGAAATCACTCGTCCTTCTGCGTACTTTTCACTGATGAACCAGACCCTAAATCTCCTCAATCTAGTTAGAACAGATTCTGCTTAAATTTTACCAACCTTGATGAGTTTGTTGATTCTCTTTGCAAAGCAAAGACACTTGGATTAAAAGTTTCAGAAGTGTCTGCCCTTCTCATTGATAAAATCCTTTTTAGGTAACTAATTCCATAATATTTTGGAAATAATTTTTTAAAAATAATTCCAACTAGATAACATCATTAAATTTAACTGCTTTAAATTGGCAGGTCCATTTTAGTGCTTCATTTGGATTCAAATGTCTATCCCTAGAACTTCTTTAAATTTCATCTGTGTAGGAACCCTACCCTTAGCACCAAATCCTACTATATCAGTTTCTCCACAAACTATAAAATTACAGCATTTCAAAGCAAGAGCAAACAGTACACCTAATTGTACATTTTATTTATTAGCTTTTTATCCCACCCATTCTCCAAAAAGCCCAGGGTGGTATACTTTATCCCCACAACAATCCTGTGAAGTAGAGAGTGTAACGATATAGGGTGAAATCCACACACCCCGGCTGCTTCATTGCACAGTGGGAATTTGAACCTGTGTCTCCCAGGTCACAGTGCAACTTGCTAACCACAAAACGACACAGGGTGTTTAACTAAAATAAGAACTAATCAAAATATGAAGTCACGACTAACAGGCGTAAGTAAAGAAGAGGAGGAGGAAACCCTCATAGCATTGGAACTCTGGGGGATTTGGGGAGGGGGGATAGGCAGCAAGGCCAGAAGTGGGAAAGGGGTTAGGGATGGATAGAGCATGAATTACAGTAATAATCCAGATCTTTGCTTGCAGTGTATTATCCATTAACACTGCGGAAAGAATGCAGGACAAAGTAGCAATGTTTAGAGACAACACAAATTATTCAAAATACATATGGTCTATTACACTGACAAAGTAGACAGCTGAATGCTGTATCAAATTCCATGTTGCTAGGTGCAAAGTGATATATATTACAGGCAAACCCCCCACAACCTCTTAATGCACCCAGTTTGGTCCTGAACGAACCATTACTAGTAGGCAAAGATCTCTCTGAAAGTATCTTCTCAGTGGGATAACATTTTCAAAAGACAAACAGGATGCTAAAGTTATTAGAAAAGACAAAGTAGTCTGAATATGTTGTACAAAACACATTGATTCTATGAAAATAAAACCCTATGGTTACTGTTGAATCTGGTCTTGTAAGGGGACTGGAAAAAGTACAGAGAAAAGCAACTAGAGTAAGCAGACATACATAGTGCCTTTCATGTAAGGTCACAGTAAAAAAGCCTTAAAAAGGATACAAAAGAAGCATCTAGAAGGATGCAGGTAGGCAGGGTAGAATACAACCCCATACTAATCCAGAATGGTCCAACCATTCATTGTTACATCATTATCACATTTTATCATACCTTCCTCCAAAAGGCTCAGAATGCCATTTAATAACTATAAATAGGAAGAAAATGCTGTTATTGCTTCCCTTTATAAAGCGGACACACTAGATAGGTCTGGTGGCCATACATGAAAATTAAAGCACGGTTTTGAATAAAAGGACATGTCTTCGTACAAAGCACTTGACATAGCTAAATTCTTATCTTTAGTTGAGCTGTTTCCTTAGGTGGTCAGGGAACTCACCTTCTTGACTAAATGTTAGATTATCAGAAAGTAGCAGTGATCAGAGAACTATTTGTATCCTCTGTTGCTACACATTCCCTCAGTACCTACCCACAAGGAGGATTTGTCTACCCATGCTAAGCCATTCTTTCAGTCTTGCAATAAACCTCTTTCCTGTGGATATTTGAACTGAATTTCTAAGTCCCATGGATCCTGGTTTCCACAATCCCCTTCCACATAGTCTCTTACAATGAAATCCCATTTCCAGTGGAGATGGGTCAGGGGACCCTTTCATGCCAGCCCTCCCCTCCAGGAATTCCAGGAAGTTCCACTCACTGGTGCTGCAGCCTGGATATCCCCTCCGCAAGCGTGCCCGATGCTATGGTGCAAGGGTGCCTGTCTTGCCCATCAAAGCTTAGCTGCTCTAGGGCTCCTGGAACAAGTCAGCATAACATCCCTCGACTGAGCAGTGCTTGCTCCTAATGCTATAGGCAGAGATCCCACACAGTAATAAAGCCTCATTCACTTCACCAGCCTCACATGGTCCCTCATCAGCATCTGCCTCTTGTCACCAACTGGCTCTCTGGCTTGTTGGACAATAGATGATTGCGTCAAGGCTGCCTTAACACAATCTTTGTTATGGAGAGACTGGGACCCAGGCTGGGTATATGTTCAGTGTTGTTTGCAATTTCATGTACAAACTGCAGACTTTCCCCAGCCCAGCATAGATGTTTGTTCAAGATCCCATATTGTAGCAGGTTATGCCAGTGTGAGATCACATCTATTTACCTTTTCCACTTTTCAGACTTCTTCCCCTAGATACCCTGAGATGTGCCTCTCTTTTAGGCAGCTGCTTATCTGTGGTAGGAAGAACAGTCATAAATCCTAAACCCTTTTCTCAAGCTGCTACAACCACTGTTTTTGGTTAGAAGATGACATAATCTGATTGCAATATAGCAGAAAACGAAGGGCTCTTCAAGAACAGGGACTCAGGTATGAAGAACTTCAGCATTACTGAACAAGTGAGCAGTGGCTCACGAAAGCTCATACCCTGCCACATATTTTGTTAGTCTTTAAGGTGCTACTGGACTCTTGCTCTTCTCTCCAGCATTACACTAACCCTGGTTGCTTCCACACAGAGGCAATTACCTGTTGTGCTCTCACTTGCTTCTTTGAATGCAGAGGCATTTGCAGGGACAACAGTGGCTCCAAACGGGGAAAATCTCCATGCTATCCCCTTGTGCTCCCCCCTCACTCCCCAAGTGTTTTGTGTCAGCTTAAAAAATTGGTAGGTATATAACTACAGTGCAATGATGCTATAGCTAGGTATTTACTACCAAATTGGAGGGGGGGGAGCCTTCAAAAGGGCTGCTGGTGGCAGGAGGGAATAATGGGTATTGGGGGGGGGAGTGGCACCACATGTGGGCAAGGAGGTGCAAATGTCCCCACCTTCCCATCCACATGGATCCCAAACCTACATTTTCCCATGGGCAAATATGATGCTTATTAAGTCTATATTCTGCTCCTTAATCGTTCCAGAATAATCAGCTCCTTGGTCTCTCTCTTTGAAGTCATATCATGATTAGGCTTCCCAAGTCCCCCCAGGGGGTGGGGAAACCCCCGCCCCAGAGGCCCGTTCCCTGCCACCGCCAGATCGGACCCCGGGGGGAACTCCTCCCCGACGTGCGCGTCACCCGGAAGTGATGTGACCACTCTATGGTTTTCCCTCGTATGGCTGTGGCCCCGCCCCCAGTGTGCCTGGCGTTGTCACGTCACTTCCGGGGTGACGAGCATGCTGTGTGCGCGCACTTTGCACGTGCACGCAACAGACATCGGCCAGGAGCCCCCTGCTCCTGCCGAAAATCCACTTGGCAACCCTAATCATGATTGAAACTTATTTTCTGTGTGATGGAGTCGGTCTTTATGTAAAAAGCTATAACAAAAATAACTGGAGGAATAAAGAAAATAACAGAAGAAGCTATTCTATAGCCAGTGCTGGTGGCCTAAAGCTTCTTGCACAGCAGAACACAGGGGTCACTTGCTTATTATTATACATTAGCCTGGAGAAGCTTCAAATCCTTGTAGTCTGTCTTGGAGGGGTATGGAAATGACTTAATGCTGTGCTGAATTTTTGCAAGATTGATTTTGCTGCAAAAGTTGCCATTTTGAAGGGCATGAAAATGCTCAAACCCCCCCCCCACTTCCATGCTTTTACAGCCCCCACTCTGCCACTGTTCCTTCAAATTATCGTTGATGGGGTGGGAGGGGGAGCAACTCATCCCCCTTGCCAACACGCCTTTATAATGCATCTAATTGAAAGCAAAGCAAAGCAGAGGAGTGACATCTGCCCTTGGATATGTGTCCCGGGGTGAGGCGTGTCAGCCTAGTTGTGCTGCCAATGGGGATGTGTTCCCTCTTCCCCCCAAAACCGCCTGTGAACAGTTTTGCAATAAGCAAAAAAGGGGGGATATTATGGGTTGGCACAAATATTTGTGAAATGCATTGCCCCATTTCCGTTTTAACATTAAAATGGCTATACATTTTGTACCATGGAAGACAGCAGGTATGGGGTTATGCAGCACAGGAGAAGGGATTACTTCTGGAATGTTCTGTATAGGCCAATGGTGATTAAATCCACCACTGTATAAGGGTACAATCTTGTATGGATGTAGGAATCAATGAATAGACATGTAAAATTGGACAGCAGTTGTCTAAAAGACCAGTTTTTAGATTGTCCTTGCATCAGCAGTTCTAGGATCTGGAGAGTATGCAATATTCAGTTCTAGATCTGAAGGGAACTGAGAGGGGGGTAACAAATATCCTCTTTCCTTTCATAGTAGATTCCCTCTATTCTGGAATTATATTATTATTACTCATATTTTTACTCCCTCCATATTCCAAGAATGATGCACACAGACTGCGTATTCTTCCATAACACCACTGAGGAGGTAGGCTAGGCAGAGTGGTCCTAATGCTTACTGATCTGACACTCTAACCACTACATCACACTGACTCTCTACGTGTTTGACAGCTTGGACAGCAATCACTGGTTGGGTTGGATCAGTAGACCCAGGTGGTTGGAGAGAGGAGGTTCCTGAACCAGACACAGCCTGACAGTGTCAGGCCAAGCACCCCCACTCCAGCAGGGACAGAGCATGAGATCACCGTTGAAACCATCAGAAGAACAGACAAGTTCAGGGCACTTTGCCAGCTGAGGTCACATGACAAGAGAAATCAAAGCTCAAGGACTGGCAGAAAGATCAAGGGGGGATCCATACACCCTAGCATATGTATAATTTAGATAAGTTAAACCCTGTAGATCATAGATTATGGGCAGTGCCATTAAAAGTCCATCGTTTCAGCCATGTCCCAAGCAGGCAAAAGAGCAGCTTTGTGATCTAGGCGGTGCTTGCCTGTGAGCTGTGCTGCTGTTGACAGACAGTGGCTTAAAACACTGCTTGCTGTGTCTTGCTGGAATTGCCCAGGAGGTGACTGCAGCCAGCTTGGTTTGTCAGCTATTCAGCATTAACCCATATGGGAAAGGATGTATAAGCACTCCTTATCTCTTCTTACATTTGGCGTGTGGGGTGACTGGAAGAGGAGGACCCTGGGGAAGAAAGTTTCTCCTTTCTGCAATTACCTTTCCACACACAGTCTCATACACTCTCCACCAACCTCATGTCCCAAAGGTACTTACAGGCTAGCACTGCTTCATCCAAGCTGCGAATGTGATAAGAGGTTTCAGGGAAACAGGAGTGTATATAATTGAGAAAGAGAGAGGAAAAGGGGGAAGAGAGAGAGAGAGAGAGACTCAGTTTTACTGAGATTGCTCCTGCGGCAGCCCCACCAAACCTTGATCAAAGAGAAAGTGGACAGTATTGGCAGGGGTGGGGGGAGAGATATTAAATGGGGTGGACTTGACTCACCTATAGCTGATTTACCAGGCGGACAGGACATTTCCTTTGCTCAAGCTTGCTAGGCTGCTTAGGCCACACTCTCTTTTTCCTTGGGAGTTGCCTGCTAGGACAATTCTCAGGATGTGGCCTGAGGATAACATTAAATTCTCTTCTCTTCCGTTGTGCCTGATTCTGCCAAGTCAGGCAACAGGTGCTAGTCCCAGCCTCCTTTCTTAGTCTGTCTTCCACCAGGTGAGACATCTGATAGGCTGTGTCATGTGCTGACCTTTGCCCGAGCAGGTACATTCCCTGGCAGGGTGGGGCCATGGAGACAGCTTGTAGTTGTCCCTGGAAACATTCCAGCCTGTTGACTGTGTGCTGGCAGGAAGAGGAAGTCAGAGGACTAGGTGGTAGAAATGAACAAGGACAACAGACATTGCAGGCCGAGGTGAGCAACTACAGGGTGCTTGAGACAAAAATATTTATGTGACGTACTCCAGCTGCCTTTTCTCAAGGAGCAGCATGCCATTTTCAAGGAGACGATAGACCATGGGAACAATGTTGAAGGAGTGAAGTTGTGCCAGGACAGAGCCACAGAAACTTTGCACTTCTGCCTGCTAAAGGATCCTTCAGCAGACTTCTTAGAAAAGAGTTTTCTTTGGGGCCTAAATAAAGTATTTATGGGGCTGTGCAAGATCTGAGTAGAACTGCTTCTTTGTCTCTAAGGGCCAAATGATATGTGATGCCGAGGGTGTGAAATTGGATCCATCTACATGTAATTTTGTTTGCTGGTCATGGTGCTGGGAAAGCCGGAGGCCATTTCCTGAGAGACGTCTGGCTGCCCTGGCTTTGATGTGGTGGAACTCTCCGCCGAAGGACATTCGTGCCCTGCAGGACTTAATGCAGTTCCACAGGGCCTGTAAGGCAGAGATGTTCCGCCAGGTTCAAGTAGGGTTGCCAGGACCAATTGTCATGCTGGTGGGGGAATGGGGGGGGGGCATTCCAGGAGTGGGCAGGGATGTCACATGACATGCATACATCACCCGGGAGTGACGTACGCACACCAGTGACATCGGGGGCAACACTGTATGGTACAATCACCCTCAAATCATAGAGTTTTGCCCAAAAACCAGAGCGCTACCCCCCCGTCACTGACATGCCTACATCACTTCCAGGTGATGTCAGCACGTCATGCACAATGTCACTGGTTTTTTGGGGGAAATTTCCTCCCACTGATCAGCTAGCCGCCAGCAAAAACAGGGGATTCCCCACCCCCACCAGTGGGGAATGGTAACCCTAATTTGGTTGAGGACAGTGACAGGTTCCATCGTGTCTGGCATTCCCTTTCCCTGTTTTCCTGCCTCCCCCCATGAGGCAGTTACAGAATCTGAAGTTTTAGCGCCATCTGGAAGTTTTAATAGTTTATTATAGTATTGTTTATTAACTTATGAATGTGCTTTATTGTTATTCACCACCCTAAGCCTTGTGTGTACCGGGGAGGGTGGTTTAAAACTCTACCTTATAAATAAATAAATAAATAAATAATAAATATAATCTTCCTAATCAAAACTTCCTCCTCCGTGGGTTGCTTTTTACCTCAGTACAGGAAAAAGGAAGGAACCAATATTGCGACACGCCCCCCCCTTTCTTGCGCTAAAAGCGATCCAGGGGGATACAGTTTCAGTTCAGATAATGGTATGTGCAAGCATGGGACAGAGTTAAAACCTCCCTTCCCCAGCACCATAACCCCAGTCATCTCCCCTCCACTTTTTGAGACTGATTTACACATTGAAGATCTGCTCAAAGATCCCCAGTGTCAACTGCCATTTGGTCCTAAATAGCAACTTGTGACCAGGATAATGCATTATTATTACCACCATTGGAAAGGACTAATGTTCAAAGGCTAATGTTGGGTCAGAGTCTGACCAGTATGCAGTAAACTCACAAGGTCTTTCTATTCTGATGGCATTAGAACTGTGTAAATGAACAAGAAGTTGCTTGCCTCTTGAGTTAACAAAACAGGGAGCCTGGAATACCATTTGTCAAAGCACCAAAATTGTATCAACCTGCTGGTTATTGAAGACTCATTGGCTCTGATAAGGTGTTCCACACCTATACTTTTTGGACCAAAACTGGAAGGCATACAATAGCAATACTATTCCATTTGTATGCATTTGCATTGATACAAGGCTAGATCCTAGGAGGCCTCATATGAAATACCTTTCTTGTGTCTTTTGATTTCCTGTTTCGATCCTATATTTACTTGTGCATTACCTTTTTATTGTAATAGGAACCTAGCTGTACCTTATATTGTTTGACCTCTGAAGAAGGCCCAATTGGGTTGAAACATGTTAGTTCACTATTGTTTTCTCTTGGGCATATGTTACTTTTTACTATATCATAAGGCCCTGATATGTTTTTAATGTCTCTGTAATAAATACATGTATTTTAAATGTATAATTAGTTTACAATTGTTCTTAGCTATTGGCCCTGTATTTGTTTTCCTACTTACCTTTTAGGTTCTTGACTCAATTTTGTTTGGTTAAGTTTCCCCCCCTCCTTTTCCCTATGTTTGCCAACACCAACATATACCTTTCCAGTAACTCTCACTTTGTTAAGACCTGTATTTTTATCCCCAAAGCTGAGTACATACCGACATATTTACTTAATCCTTCCTCAAAGCTACCTGTAAGATATGGCACTACTGTTTCACATTCTATAAACAGAGAACTGTGGTAGAGAACCATTTTCATATAGTTCACATCAGATTTGTTCTCATGAACACATGAAACTACCCGCTGAGCCAGACCATTGGGTCTAGATTTCTCACATCCCTTACTACTTGATTTTTTAAAAAATGGAGATGTCAGCAATTGGACCCAGGACCATCTGGCTAGAAAGCAGGTGCTCTAACCAGTGAATTATATGGCCCCTATATTAAGAACAACTCCAACAGGCTACCCACCAGACTACACCACCTCTCAATGTTGTCAAGATGACTACACACATAAAAGCCAACTTGCCACCAGGGTTTTGAGGCAACATAGTCAGCTTTGATACATTAGGAGTGCTGATGGTGAGAACTCCAGCAGTTTAGAGATACAACTCACTTTCTTTCCCTTCAACTCTATGTCTAGCCCTTTCTTTACATGACTTGCCAATCACCAGGTCTGGTTCAAAATACATCCAATGTCTCTGTTTCCCCCCATTTCTCACCCACTCCTATTTCTGGTAAAATTACAGAATTCTTTAAGGGCTTTCTCAATTGTACTGAAGTGATGTACTCTCTTGCTCTTACCTCACGGTATATCTTGATTTCTGTTTTTCTTGTGTGTATGACAATGCATATTCCTTTCCTAGAACTGAGAATGGTCAGGTTTCCTGGTACTGCTAAAATGAACGGAAAGGATTTTGACATTGTGTGGGATGCTCACTCTGCAATCTAAGCGTCCTCTTATCTGGCATAGTGCCTAATGGTGTGAAACACTGCACTATGAACCAGAACAGTCTACTGAAAGATTTCAGTACTATTTTACACCCCAATCCATCTTTAAAGATTTTCTCCTTATTGTTTGCACAACTGTATAAAATAACTAGCCAAATACCCCTCAAGCAATCATGTCTGGTTTACAGAGGTGCACTTTAGGGGAGACAGTGCTGTGCAGGTACTATGCCTAGAGAGATTCCTGCTAAAAATGTATGTTACTAGGATGAAAATAGGACATTCTGAGCGCGCACTGGCATAGAAAGCAAGCTTCATGGTAGCACAGACACAAAGCATAGCAGTAGTATAAGTTCTATGGAGAACACCTACCTTGTGACACCGGCATGACCTGATTACAAAGGATTTTTCTGCTGCCTCAGACCAAGGACAAAGCTGTGACTGTAGATAAAATATCTAATGGAACTTACACAATCATAATATTGTGCTGCAGCTATTCCATAAACATTTTGTGCTTTAGGAGTAATCTTTCAGCCGATGCTGGTTTCCAGTAGTGTCTAGATGAGATGGGTCTTCTTCTGCTGTAAGCTGCTCAGCTTTCTTCTCTGCTTATGATGAAATATTCTGCTTTTCAGCAGCTTCTGGAATGGCATCTTCTACAATATCCTTTTTGTGTGCATGTATATGGAAAGCAAAACGTCTCACCTGAGGCAGCATTACTCAATCGTGCAACCTAAGTTAAACAATTATGGAGTGTTTAAACATCTGTCAGAGGAAGATCATGCCCAGTCAACTAATAATTATCAGCAAAAGAACTGAATCACATCCGTTTCCAGTGCAGGAAGAATTAGATGATGGGCACAGAGAAGAACTTGGGATATGAATGATCTAGTATTTGCAGGCATGCATGGTAATCTTTAGTTTACAGAGAATGTTGCATATAACAGGGTCTGAATGATACCCTTCTCAATGTCTCATCACTACAGGCATTTCTGCATATCTTTAACTGAATTGTTATTTAGCTTTCCTTAGAACACCAGGGGCTGGACTTTCATTCTTTATACTTCCCAGTACTTGTTAACCACAAACTACCTGCCAATTTGTCTGCTATTCCAGGATCAGGCCAGCATAAATGAAACAGCACACAACCTAATGAATGGCACTTGAAAGGTACATGTGGTCTAGTAGACACATTACTGCTCTTGTATAGGGGTAGGCAACCAATGACCTAGAAACTCAGCTCAGCTCCCATGGGCTCATTATTCAATTCCATTCTCTCAAGGGGATAATGAATCCATTTTCCTCAGTAGTTTCTCAGTTTTATCATCATTCACATATTTACATATTCTTATGACCACTCACACCCACTCAGCCTAATCTACCTCACGGGGTTATTGCGAGGATAAAATGGAAAAGGGGAGAAAAGTATGCTATAAATGAAATAAATGAATTAATAAAGAGCTCCACCACTTTCATGTTCATACTTTTTAGCATCTAGGGCTGTTCTTCTCTCTTTTCTTTTGTATTATTATTATTTGTAATTTATACCCCGCCCTACCGCACAAGTGGGCTCAGGGTGGCTTACAACATAAAACCATCAAACAATAAAAACAATAAAACCATAAATAGCAGCAACAGATAATAACAAAAACCTGTTCCTCATGGAATAGCAGGTACTCCAAGAAACTCCAGTGCCCAAATAATATCCAAAACAGTTAGGGCACTGGGAGGGGGACCATGGACAGGGGAGGCCAGAATGGTTGAACGTCTGCCGCCCCAACCAAAGGCCTGGCAGAACAGCTCCATTTTACAGGCCCTGCGGAACTGTAGTACCTCCTGCAGGGCCCTGATCTCAGGTGGGAGCATGTTCCACCAGGCTGGGGCAAAGGCTGGAAAAGCCCTCGCCCTGGTTGAGGCTAAGTAGACATCTCCTTACATTGTAGACACCCCACTATCTTTTCACCTATTCTGTCATTTTCAAATGTATTAGAATTCAGACACGGAAAATGAAAATCCATAGTGGATATGATGTACGATGGAATGTCAGAGACCAAAAAAAACAGGTTGCTTACCTGTAACTGGTGATCTTCGAGTGGTCATCTGTGCATTCACACCCATGGGATCTAGTTCGCACGCGCTGGATCGATAGGCATTGTAGCAAGCTCTTTTAATGGATTTTCGCGCCCAGACCTCGGGCATGCGCAGGAACCCCACCGCGCATGCCCAGAGGGGAGGGCGCAGACATCCCGCCAGTTTCTTCAAACCAACGCAAATCAACCCCTATTGAAAATGTAGAAGCTGACAGCAGCAGGGAAGGAGGGCGGGTGGTGTGAATGCACAGATGACCACTCGAAGATCACCAGTTACAGGTAAGCAACCTGTTTATCTTCAACGTGGTCTCTGTGCTTCACACCCATGGGAGATTAGCGAGCAGTGGCCTACCTGGAGGAGGGTGCTGGCAGGTCCTTCACTGCGTAGCCGAAGATAGAATGCAACATCCCATGTTGGTATTAGAGTTTTTGCGGACGAGTCCCCAGCCTTGATGGTGCATAAGAGACGAATAGTTGGGAGTCACGTCTCGATGGACGGGTTCTGTTCAGATAGAACAGGAGCGCACGCTTCACATCTAAGGTGTGTAACAGTCTGTCCTCTGAGGATGTCGGAGCCGGGAAGAAATCTGGGAGGAAGACCTCTGCCTGTAGGTGGAATTCTGACACTACCTTTGGCAGGAACGAGATGTCAGGTACGAGGTGGACGCCGTCTGGCAAAAAGGACAAGTATGGCGTGTCATGCCTGAAAGCCAGTATTTCTCCAACTTGCCTTGCAGAGGTGACAGCAACCAGAAAGGCCGTCTTCCATGACAGACATTTCATATCGCAAGTTGCGAGTAGCTCAAAGGGTTTCCTCGTGAGCTGGCGAAGAACTAGAGGAAGGTCCCAGGGAACGACAGGAGTTTTGATGGGAGGGTAAAGATGCAATACACCTTTTAAAAACGTTTTGAAAGCGGATGGGAAAACAGTGTGTATCTGTCAACTTGAACATGGTAGGCCAAAAGGGCAGTTAAATAAACACGTAACAATGAGTGGGAAAGTCCCGAGTCAGTGAGGGATAGGAGGTATTGGAAAACTTTCTCGAGACCTGCGGAGGTGGCTCGAGGGGCATCATCACCATGGGAAGAACAGAACCTTTGCCATTTATAATGGTAGGACCTTTGCGTAGTAGGTTTTCTGGCGTTCAGTAGAACGTTTACTACGCGGGTGGAAAAACTGTTGACGTTATTCTCCACGCTGTCAGTTTCAAGCATGGTATGTTGTGATGTAGGAGAGGGGAGTCGGACAGGAAGAGGAGGTCCTGTGCCGGAGGGACAATTCGAGGATGGTCGAGAACCATGGTTGCCTCGGCCACCGTACAGTTATCAATATGAAGTCCGCGCTGTCTTTGACGATTTTGCGGACCACTCTCAGAAGCATGGGTAAGGGAAATTTTGCAAAAACAAAATAGGATTTAGATAACATTTGGTTGTCATCGGCAGATAAAATGATACAAAAAATATATAATTTCCTCTTAAATGAGGAGATGGCAAGCGGAAACAATAAAACCATGTATGGAGAAGTGGATGAAAGATGTGGGAAATAGCATAAGCCTAGAGAAATGGTCTAAAATGTGGGGTTCAACGAAATTATTAAGAGCTACACCATATAAAGAAAACATTTTAAAAATGTTCTACAGGTGGCACTGGACACCTGATAAGGTAGCAAAATGTTATAAAAATGTGTCAGGAAACTGCTGGCGATGTAAAAGAAATATTGGTTTGTATGATCATATATGGTGGAGGTACGAAAAACTGGTTAAATTTTGGAAAGCGAAAGAACAATTAATTATAGAGATAGTTGAAATAGAACTTCCGTTGGATCCAGAAATATATCTGTTGAATATATTACCACAAGGTATAAAACATAATGATTTACGCCTGATACTATACATCCTTACTAGTTCCAGAATTCTTATAGCTAAATGTTGGAAAACAGATAAAATACCTAACAGAGAAGAATTAATTACAAAAGTTATGGAAATAAAAGAAATGGATAAAGTAAGCATGATATTGTTGGGAAAGGAAGAGAATGTGTTTTTAAAAAGATGGCAGAAAGTAGACAGATGGTTGGGAAAAAAAGTGTAAAGAATACTCAAAATAGGATGTAAATGAATATATTTTTGTGTAAATTTTTGTTATGGAAAAAACCTAAATAAATGATGTAAAAAAAAAGAAGCATGGGCAAGGGAGGGAACAGGTAAAGGAGTTCTTGGACCAAGGATAAAGGAGACCGTCTCCTAGGGAATGTGAGTCCCTGCCTCCTCGGCTGCGAAACAGAGGACACTTTTTGTTGGCTCTGGTGGCAAAAACATCGACTTGGGGAGCTCCCCACCTGCGGAAGAGTGGGAGGAGGTAGGTTGGGTTCATTTCCCACTCGTGGAGACTGAGCCCTGCTCGACTTAGATGGTCTGCCTGCACATTCATGTGTCCTGGGATGTGCGTGGCTGTCAAGAAGATGTCGTGGGTGATGCAAAAGTCCTATAACTGGGTGATGCAAAAGTCCTATAACTGGATGGCAAGGTTGCAGAGACATAGGGAGACCGTGCCTCCTTGCTTGTTGACATAAGCGAGTGCAGTGGTGTTGTCCGTGAGGACCGTAACACATTTCTCCTTGATCAGTGGTAAGAAACTCTTGACAGCGAACTGTATTGCAAGCAGTTCCAGGAAGTTTATGTGTCGACCTCGTTCGTGGGTGTTCCACTTGCCTCCCACACACATGCCCATCATGTGAGCACCCCAGCCCGACAGGGAAGCATTCGTGGTCAGGGTGATTTGGGGTGATGGAAGATGGAAAGGTGCTCCCTGGAAGAGATTGGAAGGGACAGTCCACCAAAGTAACGAGTCTCATATGTTGGGAGGAGGGGTTAGCAGTATGTGCGTTTTTCATTGGGACATACTTGTGGATAAACCACAGTTGTAGATGACGCATCTTTAGTCTGCCAAAGACGAGGACCGACGTAGTTGCGGCCATGAGGCCGAGAAGCCTCTGAATTTGGAAAGCCGTGATTGAAGGCTGGGTAAGGACGACATTGGTTAGGGAAATGATGTCTGCTGCTCTGTCTTGTGGCAGGTAAGCCATGCATGTCTTGGAATCCAGTACAGCACTGATGTACTGTATTTGTTGGACTGGACGCAAATGAGACTTCTCGTGATTGACCTGGGGGCCTAAATTTTCTAATAGTGCCAACGTCTCGGTGATGTTTGAGACCAGGGCGTTCTTTGAAGGCGCTACCAGGCGCCAATCGTCAATATAGGGGTAGATGGAGATATCCCTGAGACAGAGAAAGGCTGCAACGACAATCATAGTCTTTGTAAAGACCCTTGAGGCGCTTGACAGGCTGAATGGCAGGGCCGCATATTGGTAATACTGTTGACCAATTGCAAAGTGTAGGTATTGGCGGTGGGAGGGGTGGATGGTGAGGTGGAAGTACGAGTCTTGGAGGTCGAGGGTGGCCATCCAGACATGTTTTTGGAGGAGCGGCATAATCTGTTGCAGGGACACCATGCGGAAATGGTGGTAGGTCACAAAACAGTTCAGTGCCCTTAGATCTAATATGGGTCGAACGCCTCCATCCCGCTTTGGAACTGTAAAATAGCGGGAATAGAATCCTTTCCTCTGCAAATGAGGTGGTACCGGCTCAATGTCTCCCTTGTGCAGAAGGACGGAAACCTCTTCCAGGAGAGGTGGGGAAGGGGGTGTGGAGACAACGACAGGAGTAATAGGGTTCTGGTGGAATTGGATACGGTAGCCTCAGGTCAAGATGGATAGTACCCATTCGTCTGAGGTGATATGATGCTAGGTGTGAAGGAAGGGTGATATACGGGTTTGCACTAACTCAGTGAGAGGGAAGTCAAAAACCCTGTTTGGAGGGTTTAGCCTGTTTGGTGCGAGAAGAGTTTTGCCCAGATCCAAACCGTGGTTTTTGGAAGGTGGGTTTTTGGGCTCCTGAAGAAGTCCGCGGTCTCCATTGTCTGTCAGGAGACTGATGACTTGGGGTATGCCTTTGCCAGGGCCTGGACCGGGTGCAAGGACAGTATTGTTGTCTCACAGAGGATGACACTCCCAGAGCCCGAGAAGCCTTTATACTCTTATCCATATCCTGGAGTATGGAATCGGTAGTGCTGTTAAAGAGACCGAGGCCATCAAATGAAAGGTCTTTGACATAAGACCTAGTATCTATAGGTAGACTGGTATTACAGAGCCAGGAATGTCTCCTCAGAGCTATTGCAGAGGCCTTCGTTCTTGAGGGGCATCTAGGGCATGTTTTGAAGTGTTGATCTGCTGTTTTGCCAACACCATGCCTTCCTTTTGAATAGCTCTGGCTGTCTATAGTTTATCTTCAGGAAGGTGAGTTAGGATTTCAGAAAACCTTTCCCACAGAGTGTATTGATATCTGCTCATGCAGGCCAAGTAATTTGTGGTTTTCACTCCCAATGCTCCTGTAGAGTAGAAGCGTCTGCCAAAGGCATCCAATTTCTTACTTTCCCTGTCAGAAGGTATAGAGTGAGTTCTTTTAGATTTGGAGGAGGAGGTTACAACCATAGAATTTGGTTGAGGGTGGGAGAATAAAAATTCAGCTCCAGTTTCCTGGACTCTGTACATGTGATCCAGGTGTCTTGTTGACACTGGGGCTGACGAAGGCTTCTCCCACGGTGCCTTAGCGGCTTGTAGAAGGACTGTAGACATCGGTAACGCCAAAGTGGCAGAGGTATCGAGCTGTATGATATTGGAAACTGCATCAGACACCTGAGGGTGCTGTTGGACGACCGAGAGGCCTAGAGAATGGGCCATTCTTTTGATGAGATCTGTATATGACGTGAGATTGTCAGATGGGGATATGGGTAGATTGTCAGCGACAGCCTGATCAGGAGACTTATGGTCAGGAGAGGTATGAACCTCGGAGGCTTCGGTATCCGAATACTCTTCCACAGAATCAGAGGAATCTTGGTGTGGTATTTGGACCGGAGTGACCTCAGTTTGACTGATTAATGGTTTAGGTGGTACTACTTGGGGATTTGACGAACAACTAGGTTCCGGATCGTGGTGGGAAGGGTCGTCGGCAGGAGGACGCGACAAAGATGCCGAAGGTCTTGACCTGTAGGGCGACCTTGATCTGTGGGCAGAGTGGGACGAATAACGATCCCAGTTGGAATATCCCGCCAGAGTCAGCCATGGCATGGATAGTGGATAACCCCCATAAAGATATCTAAGCTGTCGTTGATCCCAAGACAGAGGTGGTGGGGGGGTAGAAAGACTCGGGGGGATCGACTTCTGGACCGTGGACGTCTCAGAGACAAGGCGGAAGCCTGCCTTTGAGAGTAGTCTCTGTAATCCCGGTCGTCGATATCAACAGATTGAACATGCAGACGTGGAGAGTGACACTGCGTGCTGTTAGAAGTATGTCGATCCCGACGGGAATCGATTTCAGGAGCCTCTGATACCGTCGATGTTGACGACGGGGAGGGAGAGGGAGAAGGCTCTGCATCCATCTGATGACTTGAGCTCTACCATCTCGATGTCGGAGTAAGGATGCTCCAATTGGTGTATAGGGGAGTCCAATAATTGAATGGTTGGTATCAGTGGAGGGAATTGGGCCTCCGGTATCGATACTGCCATTGGAGCGGGAGGCACTTTAGGGGCATCACCCAGTGCAGACACCGCTACCTTCCCCTTCTTTGCCGCCTTAAGGGACTTAAAGGAGTCCTTCTTTGCGGACTTGTGCTCCTTACTTGGTTTGGCCTTCTTTTTCACCAGCGTGGAAGCGGAGGACTGCGCCTTCGATGCCGGTGGTTTCTAATTCG
>NW_015163095.1:1284531-1346608 GCF_001447785.1 Gekko japonicus | reverse complement strand
ATGCCAGAGCAGTCGATGTCGAAGGCCTCCTGGACTCCATCATTGTGGGAAGATACAACGCCAACTCAAGGAGCGCCACTTTAAGGCGCGCAGCTCTATTTTTTCGTGTCTGGTTGGAAAAGTGAGCGCAGTCGCAACAGGACTCAGGTTGATGAGACTCTCCCAGACAAAAAATACACAGGGTGTGATGGCCAGGTGGAGTACGTTTACGGCCACAACCCTTGCACCGGTTAAAAAAGCCCCACTTCTTCTCCATAAAAATAAACAATGAAAGAAGAAAGAAGGGGGGGGGGGAACCCCGAAGGCCACACTGAGGTAAACCGGCAACTTCCCCCTCAGTTGTAAAATAAAGTTTTTTAAAGAACAAACAAAGAAACACTGAAGAAAAAAGGATAAAGTGAGGAAAAATCCGAAGAGCCGTGAGGCAAAAGCCAAAAAAAGAGAACCGATCAGACCGACGAGAAAGAGGTCTTTCCAACGCAGTGGTAAGAAAGGAACTGGCGGGATGTCCGCACCCTCCCCTCTGGGCATGCGCGGTGGGGTTCCTGCGCATGCCCGAGGTCTGGGCGCGAAAATCCGGTAAAAGAGCTTGCTACAATGCCTATCGATCCAGCGCATGCGCACTAGATCCCATGGGTGTGAAGCACAGAGACCACAACGAAGATCTAAAATGTACAGAAGAAAAAGTTGGTACAGAGTAGGATCTAAGAGAATGAGTGGACAATTGGACGAGGGCCAATGTGGTGTAGTGGTTAATGTCAGACTAGGATCTGGGAAAGCCAGGTTCGAATCTCCACTCTGGTGTGGAGGTCCCCCTCTCAAGTGGTGTTTTAGCCTCACTTGTCAACTTCCAGCTTCCTTCCCTGCCTACTCTTTTCACTCAGTTCTTCTTCCTGGCAACTTGCCCATATTTGCATACACAGACAAATCCAGCCTGCCTTATTTATTGTTTCCTTCCACTTTCTGCTTCTCTCAAAAAAATAGAGATGCTAAAACAAAACATCTGGGGAGAGTGGGAAGACAGGACTGAGTCTTAACATTGCAGAGCAGATAACACTTGCACAGCTGTGATGTGAGGCTTCCCAAACACAGATCACTGTGACTGTACACCACTGCGCCTTTCAGTCTCCAACACAGGAAGCTTCCCATCTGGGATAGCCCTGAGTGCAAGGGGGCTTTCCTGCCCTCGTATCTGATCTCGGAGAAACTTGATTTCAATCTGTTGCATTTCGATTATCCTCTCCATTTCCTCCTCTGGATTCAGCCGCAGGATACCTGGACTCTGATGCCTTTCAGGAGAGGGAGCTGGAAGAAACAGAAAGTCAAATTGTTTGATGATAATTGCAGAAAATATTTCTGGGAAATGACCTAGAACAAGGGTATCCAGAAATGTAACAGAAAAGAGACAAGGAGAATATGGATTGTCTCATACTTAGTAATGGGAGGATGGGCCATGGCTCAGTAGTAGAGCATGTACATGTGGAAAGTTTATTTCTGGGGTCGTGGGACCTGCATGGAGTAATAACTACCCAGGTTAGTAGGCAGCAGTGAGGAGGGGGGAGGAATTGCTCCCTCCTTCCTCTTCTGTTAATGGAGTTCTGCTGACAGAAGCAGGAACAGCAGTTTTGTCCACCCCCCCCCCCCAGGGCCTTATACCAGCAGACAAGAGTCAAAACTGGGCTGTATGGTTAAGGGATAACTGCAAGAAGGGGCAAACTGGAAATTTAAAACTGGCATTGGCTCACCCATGGGCTCACTGCTTTAAAGTGGAGCATTGTATGAGGAGTTTGGGGAGCTAACACTGATCAGTGTTGCTGTTGAGGAATCAAAAGCCAAGTGGTCCCTGCAGTGCTGGCAGAGCTACTGAGACCTGACTCTGCTTTCCTCTAGCCACCAGGGCAAGAGGGCCACTGGGAAATGTCATTTACGTTACATGGCCAGTCTGCCCCTGTTTGCAAGTTCTACCACAACAGGGCTTCATACTGACTCCCATTTTATGTGTATCACCACCATAGATATCAGTGACATGGTAACAGCCTTGGACAAATGACTGCATTTTATTCACTACATTACACTGTTTCACTGCAAATCTCTTGATGGTAAATATACTCCATAGATGTGATTCAAGTGCATAAGATACTATCATTAGAACAGTATATCTGTATTCATAGTTGTGCTACTAAAGTGACTGAATATTTGCATTAGTAAATAATCTGGTGATTTAGAATCAACTGGATTTCCATTCTGTAGCTCAAAAGCTTGTATGTGCTCATCCTAGCATATGCTGATTGAATATGAGACATCATCGATTTCATATGTCAGAAACTCTAAGGAAAAAATGAAAGAGGGAGAGAAAGAAGCATTTCCTGTAAGCAAGTAAAGGACAAGAGGCGAATAACTACAGTAATCACCTGTGGAGTGTCCAGGTAGCTTCTTCCGTTTATTAAGAAGTCCTAGTGTTGACTGAAGATCATGGACTTGAGTGCGAGTGACCTTCAGCTCTCTCCGCAATTCATTGATTTCCTTAATGAGGCTCACATTTTCCTGTAGGATCAAGGCACAAGACATCCGGAATAATTTTTTCTACAGCATCCCTACAGATGCTGACCTGATAAGCAAAAATGTGGTGATAAACTGTATTTACAAGGGCAAAGGATAACTGGAGCAGATGAAGCAGGGTTTGAAGGAATGAAACAACTGACCGCGCCTGTATGGTCTCCAGACCTACCAGGCCTACAATAACATCTTCTCCAACCAATAAATATATTGTCCTCTGTTCCCTTTCTACCCCTACCATCCCTTCAAGAGACACTAGATATTCTAAATCCAGATCTAGAAATTATTGTCAGGTTGGGGGGGGGGGTGTCTCTGAATATCCTGGGAAAGTACAAAAAGGGTCTATATAGAGCATATTGAACCTTCCCCTCTATAGCAGACTGCAGGTGTGAAGCAGTCCTGTTTGTTCCCGTTCTCATACCTGCATGATGCGCACATAGTCTCCACGATGGAGCTCACTTTCCTTTATCACCTTCTTCTTCAGTGTTGCCAGGTTGTGCTCGAGATGTTCTCGCTGCCTCGTGTATTCCTGGTGCAGGTCTGTGTCAACACCCACAATTTCCACCTGGATAAAAAAGGGAAGTGAACACAATAGAAGTGTAGAGGTTTTGACTCTCCCTCCCCACTGAAGTGGTGCTTAAGGGTTAACAACGTGGGTAGTTAAAATTACTGAAGTGGTTATTTGCACCTGTAGCCTATTTGTTGTTGGGAACAGACAGATTCCCGTATTCTCCTTGAACCATCTTTATTGGTTCAAGGTAGTGGTGAAGTTTAGGGATGTTTTCCAATTAGAGCTCCAATTAGTAGGATTGTGAGAACCTGTGAAGGAAAACCCTGACATCACCCTTTGAGAAGATTTATCTATACATGCCATGTTGTGGGTTAACAGAAGTCACCTGATTTGAAGGCTACAAGAGTATAACTGTAGTGGGTCAGTTGGTTTTTTTTTTTAAAAAAGGCAGGGTACTACAGTTAACATGGTTTTTGTGCCTTGCTTTGTATGTTGGAACCCTATTTTTTTTGTCCTGGATTCCTTATGGATGTTTCTTAGTACCCACCTTGCAACTGAGAAATCTTCAGGTGTTATGTAGTTCCAAGCTAGTTTAGTTGTTTTTCTTCAATACTGAAGTCTGAAAATTTATACTATGTTTTTAAAAAAAGCTTTTCCCCATTTAAATAAACACTCTTCTTATATTTTAACTGATATGGTTTACTTGTAGTGCAGTAACATCCTGGAACCTATGTATTTTCTGGCAGGCTTGCCAGGATGTTAGAGGTTATTGTATTGTTTGCTTGGTTTGAGTCAGTACAACTACCCAGGGGAAGCAGTTACTTCCAAATAATAGTTTGGACTTCAATGGCTTTGGGGTCCATTACAAGGAGATAAGATGGGGAATTTCTGCAGAAAGGAGAACTCGGACTCACCATATCTGCCTTCTGAACGTACTTCTCATAAATATCCCTAATGCTCTCCTTCAGTTTCTTAGGCTCCTGGATGAGGCCCACACAGTTGTGAAGATCTGTTTTAAATCGCTTGATAAGTGCTTCCATGTCTCGCTCCTGCAGGCAAGAAGATGTTTAAGCTTGATTCATCAGAATACATTGTTTGTGGGTTAGACTTCCTTGTTCTGGTCCCAGTGGAGTCTTGGCATACTGTCTACAAGATACATTCCAGCCAAAGGGCACCCAGCTCATAGAGACAATGGTAGATATGGCCTTGGATATTCCCAGCCCTCTTACTCTTAATAAATGAACACTGAGCCAATTCACATATGCAAGTACATCAATTGATATCCCATCACTGGATAACAGCTCAGCATGTGTGAATCGCCTTCTTCTACCAGGAAATGCAAATACCAGGCTCAGTGGAAGAAAAATACAATTTGAATTACAGAACTGTAAAAAAGAAAAGGGAGCTTTAAAGGCCATTGACTATATTTGAGGATAAGACTCGCAATAATAGGTTTAAATTAAGGGTGGGAAGGTACCAGCTGGATCTTAGGAAAAACATTTTTACAGTAAGAGTTGTGCAACAGTGGAATCAGCTGCCTCGGGAGGTGGTGAGCTCCCCCTCACTGGCAGTCTTTAAGCAGCAGCTGGACAAACACTTGTCAGGGATGCTCTAGGCTGATCCTGCACTGAGCAGCGGGTTGGACTAGATGGCCTGTATGGCCCCTTCCAAGGCTGTGATTGTATGATTCTATATATACCTGAGCCTGCAAAGGACCAAAAATAGCCTATTACTACTGATAATAGGTGTATTCATTTTTAAAATATAAGACTACTTTGTTACTCAAATATACTCAATGAAAATAGTACATTTAAAACAAATGAACAACTGACTATTAACAGCGGTGGGATGTTATAAATACTAATAGTAGATCAGGATTCAGACATCATTAGCATACAAATTATATCCTTTTCATACCAGCCTCTTTAGTAAAAGAATGTTCATGTGTTTCACATTACCCAGAACTCTTATAGCAACTAATATCAGCCCACCCCACTGATTCTGTATCATTGTTAATAACATAATCCCCACCTCTGTGCTCTCACCACTCCTGCTAAACAAACCTTCTGCATCTCTCTGTGCATCTCCCGGTCTGTGGCTCTCAACTTCAGCCGCAGTTCTGCAATGTTAAGTTCTTGCCGTGTGTTCTGCTTGTGGAAACACTCCAGTTCTCCCTCCATCTATACAGATGCATGAGAAAAGATACAACTGTAAAGAAGACCTGTGATCCCATCTGACCTTCAAGCATACTGAGACGCAGAGCTGCTCACCTCCTGAATCTGCTCCTTCATGGCTTTGATATCATTCTCTCGTGGCTCTATTTGCTTCTTCAATTCCTTTATCTTGTAATCTAGTACAAATTTGAATTTTTCCAGCTCCTGGTTTTTCTTCTTCAGATCATAAATTCGCTTCTCCTGGGACACATAAACAGGCACATAAGTGAGAAGTGTCTGAAGAGAAACAGGGACCTTACACACCCTCATCCTTATTATCAACAGGGGTAATGGGGTGAGAGAAAAGTGATTTGTGTGGAGCAATGTCATAAGGAGGGACAGAGGCCCAGATTAATATCTAGCCTGGAAGACAAGAATACAGAGGCCTTGTTTACACAGCCAGGTCTTTTCTGCCAAGTAGAGATGTGGGCACCAAAACCAGCTGGGGATGAAGGGGTGAAACAAACAGAGCAGGTACAAAATTAACCTCCCAAATGTCTCACCTTGTCTTGAATTGTCTCATCCCTTTCTTGAATCTCCCTCTTCAGCCCCAGGATATCCTTTTCTAAGGCCTTAATGACTCCTTGCAGCTTTTGCTGCTCTGCCTTCAAGCCCTCAATGTCGCTGCTGCGCTCTTCAATCTCTTTCTGGAGACTGTTGAACTAGTGAGATATACATAGGATATCTGCCAGGCTGGGAACAGTGATCAAATGTCTCATCCAGCAACAGCAATATACAAATTGCCAACAAGAACAAACCAAAACTCCAACAAGTCGGGTCGCTTTGTACAGCTAAAAAAAACTACTGCTCTAATAGATAGCCATATGACACCAAAAAGTAGATTATCAGCCAGTGAATTCAGTATTGACAAACTAGAGATGGAAACTGGGACATACTCCAGAGCAAAGTAAGACTGACTGTGAAAGCAAGCATGAAAACTTGACAGATATTCTCTGGGGATACGCTTTCAATATGAGGCAGATAGATCAAATTTTCAGAGCCTGTACATAATTTCTCTCAAAAATAATGAAAGAGGGAAGAGAAAAGTATATTAAGAATTACTTGGGTCCTACAGAAAATCAACAGGTTCATTGACTGAATGCATAGAATAGATGATGGCAAATTCTGGGTTGGATCCAGTGGAAAATTTCCGCTAACAGACAGGCAGGAATCTGAATCAGTTCCCCCCTCTTGCAGCAGATTTCTGGCTCCCCACTGATGCTCTTCCTAGGGGTCCCGTTTCCCAGGAGCAGCCTTTCAGGGGCATTTGGGGCTGCAGTGGGAGGGGGACACAGAGGAGTTTTGCTTTGCTGACAGAAATCCCTTCCACCAGTGGATATTTTGCATGGGATCCAACCCAACTGCTCTGTGCCTTACAGAACATTCCCAGGGAAAAACTCTAGGTGACTGCTGTTCTCCTGAGTTTTGTTGTGTATGGGCAGCACATGGTTCTGTTTCGCTCTTGATGCTTTTAAACAGTGATGGGCAATGGCAGTGGGGGAGTGATCATTTGGATGGGGTCTACTCAACTTTAAAGACAGGGTGCACAACTGAGGGTTTTTGTTGGATTCTGCATTCCTGTTGGCTTCTTAGGGGGCAGCAGTGCCTAGGGGTGTCTTTCACTGACTTACTGGTGATCCAGCTCTAATTCCTTCTCTCAAGTAAAGATTTGGCCTCAGTCATCCATGAACTGGTAACCTCCCATACTGACTGTTACATGGGGCTGCCTTTGCAGATGGTTTAGAAATTAGTGAAGAATGCTGCAGCTCACCACCTCTCAGATATGAGCTGCAGGTAGCACATTGCTCTGATTCTGGCTCAACTGCAATGGCTTCCTATTTGCTTCAGGATCTGTTACCTCTAAAGCCTTACATGGTTTCAGACTAGTATACCTTAGGAATTGCATTCTCCCATGTATATCTCTTCACTCCTTTCAAGTTGTAGGAGAAGTGTTGTTCTGTATTCTGTGTAGGTACTATTATAGCTATGCTTTCGTGTCAATGGAAGTGTATTTTCTAGCATTCTACAGTGATTGGATATGGCTTTTCTTCACTGTTGTAAATTTACTGATATTTCTGTGGTTGTGCTTTTAATACAAATTGTTGATAGACAGTGGATTTTAAATGGTAGCTTTTTAATTTTACGTTTGCCATTGTTATGATTTATTGTTGCATCATTCATGTTGTATACTGCTTCAAATACCTCTTTCTTGGCAATGGTATATGAATCTTCAAGTAAATAAACAAACATAAACCATGTGAGAAAGCTGAGCATACCTTCTTCCTCATTATTCCTGTCTCCCCCTTTAGCCGCAAGTTGGATTCTCTTTCCTCCCGAAGCCGCCTCTCATATTTAATTTTAATGTCTTGAATTTCTCGATCTTCATCTTCTTCAATCTGTTTTTTGGTTTCCTCAAATTCCCGAAGCTGCTGTCTTGCATCATCCTGAGCCTGAATGGTAGGAAGGGCAAAAGAAGGAGAACTGAAAGGAGCTTGAACAATCCTGCTGTGAATCAAGGTGAACTTCCAGGGTAGAAAACACACCCACACCCACCCTTAGGTGATTTGTACTAAAGGAAGCAATATGCTGTCACACTGCTGGAGACCTTAATGACTGATGTCTAAGGATAAAGACTCCAGTTCAAATAGCTGAATGTATTACCACATTGCCAAGTGCTTTTAACTGCTACTGCAAGTCAGAAGACCAGGAAACTGATACTGTCCCCAGCTCAGTACTAAAAGTACTGAGTACTGAGTAAAAAGGTAAAGGTTCCCTTGCTCGAAAGCCAGTCGAATCCGACTCTAGGGTTGCGGTGCTCATCTCCGTTTCCAAGCCGAAGAGCCAGCGCTGTCCGAAGACGTTTCCGTGGTCATGTGGCCAGCATGACTAAACACCAAGGCGCACGGAACACTGTTACCTTCCCACCAAAGGGGTACCTATTTATCTACTTGCAATTTCTTGCTTTCGACCTGCTAGGTTGGCAGGAGCTGGAACTAGAGACGGGAGCTCACTCCATCTTGCGGCACACTTGGGTCTCAAACTGCTGAACTACTGACCTTCCACAGCCTGCAGTTCAGCGTCTTAACCACTTGAGCCACCGCAGCTCCGTACTCAGTACTAAAAGGAACATGGGTTATGGAATGGTGATTGCCAGCTGTACTGAACCACTGAGAGCTAGTATGGTGTAGCCATTAGCATGTGAGAATAGGACTGTGTTCAAATCCTTACTCATCCAGGAAGCTCAGCGAGTGCTCTTGGGCCAGTCTCAGACTAACATATTCACAGGGTCATGCTGAAAACAAAACAATGGGCAGGGCAGAAACCTCACATACTCTGTGCTAAGCTGCTTGGACAAAGGGTGGGATAAAAATGTGATAGACCAAATGTGGTAGATAGAGATAGCCACTTTGTTATGCCATTCCTGGGATGGAAAAATGAGAATATGGAGCTGTCAATCACTTTAGAAAGGATTAATTAGCAAGTTTGGACTAGTATTTGTATGTGCACTGTTGTATGTGCGAAAGTGTGACTGAAGCGATCAACTTTGTTTGGAAACTTTGTTTAAACTTAGATCTAACTGTAAAACCTGCTGGGTAAGATCTTTCTTTAACCATTGCACTTTACACACATTACTGGTTGGCAAAGGATGACACTAGTTATGCAGCAACTAAGAGTGTAATTACATGATATGCCCAGTGCATGTCGGGTCATGGGTTCATGGCTGGACTCACATTCAGATGTAGATAATGGGAACTCACCTAAAAAAAAGTTTGTTCACTCAGTGCTGCAAGGGATTGCTGCAAGGGGGAAGAAGGAGCTTCCATTTTCCTTCCCACCCACCCCACTTTAGTCAGCCAGAAGGAAGCCTTTTCATTCCTTTTTGTATGCAGCACCAGAGAAAAACCCAACACTCTCCCTTCTGGCTGGCAAAAAATGAGGTGGGAAGGAAAAGGGAAGTTCCTTCTCTCCCCATGCTCACAGCACTGAGTGAATGAGTGCTTTTTAAGGTGAGTTTCCCCGATGTATGTCTCCCTGTGAGTCCAGTCCAGCACCTGTGAGCTGGCACATGTCAGGCGTATTGTACAGCCTGGCCCTATGTGCTGGAGCTCTCTCAGAATTAGGCCAGCCTACCCAGAGAAGGATTTCTAACCTGGAAGAGGAATATGTACAGAAATGTGAGAAATTCTGATACTAAGGAAAGAAGGTCAAAGATGTGGGAATTCTATTTTTCCTGTTTGCTCTCTGCTTCATTATCAGAAATATGAATTTCTAAGCACAGAGTTAGATCTCCACTGACTTGTGAAACATGTATGTTCTAGTTGGGCTCAGTCTTTTGCAATCTCTGTGGGCCCCAAGAGGATTCCTGGCTTGATTTAGCTCCAACTGAAAACAAAGTACCTCTTCCAACAAGGTTGTTTTCTCAATCAGCTTTGCTTCATAATATTCTGTCAGCTCTTCCAGTGCCTGGCTCTTGTTCTCTTCCATTTCATGCAGCTGCTTCTCATACTCTTCCTGCATTCGCTGGGATTTCATTTGCAGCTCTTGGTACTTTTCATATTCTAGCAACAGTTTCTGGTTGTTGCCAGATTCTGACCAGAGGAGAAAAAGAAGAAAACACTACAGAGCGGTATGGTATAGTGCCTCTCTGGGCACTGTCTTTAGCTTTCAGGAAGCAACAAGTGAGCACTCTTACCTGCCCCCCCCCAATCTGTTGGCGTTTGCTGTTGTGGGGTCTACCTGACTTCACTCTCACCCACATTTCTCATGGATCACTACTAGCTTGGAAGCTATATTTATGTGAATCACGTATTTATATTTACACAAGAATTTCCAGTCCAATAGTTTTGGCTTTTTAGAGCTAAACCGTAAGTGTGGGAGAAGCCCTCCTCTCCTACAGGAACAACGTAAGAGAATCCTATATACTGATGTTTTGGTTATGGAGACAACATCATTTGTGAAGTCTTTCCAGTCAATTTGATCAGCATGACAGGCTGGAAAGAACATCAAGCTAAATGATTGGTTCTGGGTGGTTTGAATGGACAGGATGCTTTGAAGAACCCCCAAATTATTACACTTTATTTCAGACCATGTCTGCACAAGCAAGTACTCTTTGCATCTTTCTTTATTAGGTCTTCCCTTCCTTCTCAACTTCACTGGCATATTTAAAAGGTAAAATTAATCAATTCTGTTTACAGCAAATTATTCCCAACATGGCTGTTGAAATTCAGATTATACAGTGACTTTTTCAGCACTACAGATTAAATACAGATGAAACTCTGAAGGGTTTGCTTTTTTCATTTTCTTTCTTTCCCTTTTGTCATGAGGATCAAAGCCCTTTCTTACATCTCAGAGGAAGTATTTATTTATGGCTCTCCTAACCTAAGTCTTGCACCTCCCTTGACTGCTTCTCCATTAGTTCTGCAAGCTGATCCTGGTGCTGTATTTCCTGTTTTTCTTTCTCTGTTTTTAAAACCTGAAAAATACAGAGATGACAGCCTGTAAATCCTACAAGAGCTTGGATGATGGGAAAGGACAGGCTAACTGAAGAGAGATGCAACAGCACTAAGATGCCTTGGCATTTGCCATTATCCCTTGCCTGGTTTTTTGTTTTCAGCGATTCCATTTCCTGGATGAATTTCTCAGTTAATTCCTTAATCTTTTCATTATAATTCATGTCCTTGAGGCGTAGCTGGTACTCATTTTCCATTTTTAGCTCCTCTACACGAGTTTTCAGTTCTAACATGATCTGAGTCTGCAGAGCAAGGGATTATAGGAGTGTTAGCGAAAGATGTCAGTGAATAAATATTCAAGAATAATAATTACCACATGAAATAAAAAGAGACTTATGTGGATACTTGTGTTGGAAGTGTTTTACAGGATTCTCACATTACATGATGACAGGTACATGCAAAAAACTTTACTGTGGCATGTCAGCCAGCACATGTGTTTCTGAGCATATATATCAGACAGGCACACAAGAACGCAAACATGCTTTGCTGCTATGTCACATGAAGCCACTCTCAGAGATCTAAAGCAATATGGCTGAGGAGCTAAGCTTTATTTATTTAATGTAAACAAATATAACCAAATACAAAGCCAACATTCAGCCAAAGATCCTTCTAAAACAGTTCACCTTTCACCTTGTCCTTAACTGCTAAAAGGAAGGAACAGCTCTCATGTTCTCTAGCAGCCTATTCCAAAGGGATGGAGCTGCCACAGAAAACATTCTGGCCTGGACTGAAGCTGCCATCCCCTTTCTTAAAGAAAGAACTGAAAGCAGGCCCTGGTGAGAAGACCATGGGATCTTCCCCTACATGTGGAAAGAGGCAGTTCTTCATGTCTGTCATACCTCAATCTTTCACTTTAGGCTTTGTTCTAGTAACCTCTCTGTTTGGGTAATGGTGCTACTATATGAAGATCTGGACCATACTGAGATTAATTGATATTCAGACATTTTCTACTTGAAGGATATTGTGCAGTTGTGAATGCATATGGGAGATACCCAAAACAGTACTCATGCTCTGCACTAACCTTCTCCTCCATGTCTGTTCTAGTGATCAGCACTTCATCAGAGTATGGCACATCTCTCTCCCTTTTCAGCCCTCTTCCTTCTTTATCATATATTTTCCAGATAATCATACAGCCATCCTCCGCAGATGTTAGAAGGAACTGGTCATCAAAAGTTACAGACATCTGGGAGAAAACAAGAGACATATTGAACTCTGAAACCTCCCTGGAAGGCCAGATAATGAAACTGAAGCTCAAATACTTTGGCCACCAAATGAGAAGGGAGCACTCACTGGAGAAGACCCTGATGCTGGGAAAGATTGAAGGTCAAAGAAGATGGGGACGGCAAAGGATGAGATGGTTAGACAGTGTCATGGATGCAACAAACATGAAATTGAGCAAACTTCAGAGGACGGCGGAAGACCAGAAGGCCTGGTGTGACCTGGTCCATGGGGTTGTGAAGAGTTGGACTCAACTGTGCGACTGAACAACAACAATGGCTTCCACATGTCATTCTTTGGCCATAAAAAATATAAAGTACATGCCTTTTTTTTTAGACTGGATACCTGCTGTACTTGGAGAACCGGTACATGTTTCTCTAGGGCCCTGGATCTCAGAGAAAGAACAAATTTGAGAAATGTTTCCAATGGTCTATGTGACCCCTGTTTCTATGGATGCTGATTACCAATCCTGATGGAATTCTTAGAAACTTCCCGCCACTAAGGGTATTTTAACAACATGGCTTCTGTTGCCTGTGACCTGTATAGTACCCTCTCCATGGCCTTGGAAGAGTAGTCCACATTCCAGTGCTTTGGCCACAGCTGGCATTAGGTTGCTACAACAGGGCCTATAGTCCTAGCTCAACACTATAGATATGAAGGCAGCAGCCTTGGAAAATTTCAGTGTGTTTTAATGTGATTTAGGAATGAGGAAGTGTTCTTGAAGTATATCATCAAGCAAAAGTTCCTGATATTGCTCAGCTAGCCAATGCCAAAGCTTCATTTGCTTTACACCCCTGGATCTTTGAGCAAATTGCTTCCAAGGGACTACAGAACTTGCAATGAGTGCTGCCATACACATGTCCACTAGAGGGACTCAGAGCACTTTCAGTGATAGTTTTTGCCATGCCCATACAGTTTGCAGGAAAACTGGACTGCTCATTCACTCTGAACAGCTTAATCAAAACTGTCAGAGAAGGGGTGACTGGATCCTTAGAGAAAACTTCGATGAGACCTGAGTTTGGCCATTATAGGCCTGTTCCTCTCTTGATAGCAAGGCCACTGTTGCTTGCTGAAGAGAGGCAGAAGATCATCTACCTAGAAGCAATACTCCCTCTAAGCTGTGGAGTCTTTGAGCAAAAATTCCACTTTGTGAGCTACTGGAATTAAAGTTGTGAGCGAGCGATTTGGCTACTGCATAAATTAGTTTGTTCTGGAGCCATCCTTCTGGAGCTAAGGCAAAAATGTGTGAGCCAGAGGCTAAAAAACTGTGAGCCAGCTCACACTAACTCAGCTTAGAGGTAACACTGCCTAGGAGGAGTGGTCAGGGAACTGTTGCTCATCTCCTGGTTGCTTCTCCCTCTGAGGGACCTCTCGTTCTCTGTGACTACGAGTCTGAGTCAGTTGCCTGGTACTGTGTGCCAGAATATAGGATATAGTTTAAGGGAGAGTAGAGTAGGGTTGCTACTACAGAGAAACGCTGTGGATTGGGAGCTCCATAGGGAAAAAAGTCTCTGTAGAGTTAAGCAGGACTAGAACTGGTAGGATCCAGTGGATATCCTCCTAGTCATTTAAGAGCCTTGGGTTATTCCAAAGCTAAATCTGAAATCAAGCAAAGGATTTGGAACACTGAACTTCAGTACTTAAGTGCTGCTGCAAAATACCATCACTTCAGGAACAAGAACTTGGTCTTATCAAAGTATTTTGCTAATCTATTGATTCCCAAACACAGGATAGCTTTCACTCAAGCCCATCTCAATGTTCTTCCATCTGCTTTATTAGAAGGGAGATACTGTGGTGTACCAGTTCAGGAGCGTGTATGCCCTTGTGCTCCTGGGCAAATTGAGAAGGCTGAACAAGTACTGTTGCACTGCCCCTTCTATAATGACCTTAGATGTCTTTATTACACCCATCCTTTCCAAAAAAATCCCAGGAAGACTGGAAGAATGGTATATCTCCTTTCTTCTTGCAGACCTTGAGTCTGAAATCTCAGACAGAGTAGCCAGATTCTGTGCAGCTGCCAGAATCTGAGGTACAGTGTTGATTTAGTGTCATGTATTTGCTTTTTTCTCCCTCATGGATTGCTGCCTTGACACGGCAAGGGGGCCTGCGTGGTTCAATGAGGCTGTGGGCTATGTCATGGAAGGCCACCCAGGACGGACAGGCCACAGCAGAGAACTCAGACAAAACGCAATCCACTGGAGAAGGAAATGGCAACCCACTCCAATATCTTTGCCAAGAAAACCCCATGGACAGTAGCAAAAGGCTAAAAGATATGATGCCAGAAGATGAGCCCCTCAGGTCGGAAGGTGTCCAATATGCTACTGGGGAAGAGCAGAGGGCAAGTACAAGTAACCCCTGAAAGAATGAAGCAACTGTGCCAAAGCCAAAAGGACGGTCAACTGTGGATGCGTCTGACGGTGAAAGGAAAATCTGATGCTGCAAAGAACAATACTGCATAGGAACCTGGAATGTAAGGTCTATGAAGGTAAGCTGGATGTGGTCAAAAACAAGATGGCAAGAGTGAACATTGACATCTTGGGAATCAGTGAACGGGAATTTAACTCAGAAGACCATTTAAATCCAGCACTGTGGCCATGAATCCCGAAGAGAAAATGGTGTGGCCTTTATAGTCAACAAGAGAGTGAGAAAGGCAGTAATGGGATACAATCTTAAAAACAACAATGATCTCGGTCTGAATCCAAAGCAAACCATTCAACATCACAGTAATCCAAGTCTATGCCCCAACTACTGACGCAGAAGAGGCTGGAGTGGACAAGTTCTATGAAGACCTATAACACTTCCTACAACACCCAAAAAAGATGTCCTTATCATTATAGGGGACTGGAATGCTAAAGTAGGAAGTCAAAAGATAACTAGAATAACGGACAAGTTTTACCTGGGAGAACAAAATGAAGCCAGGCAAAGGCTAACAGAGTTTTGTCAAGAGAATACGCTGGTCATAGCAAACACCCTCTTCCAACAACCTAAGAGGCAACTCTACACATGGGCATCACCAGATGGGCAACATTGAAATCAGATTGATTATATCATTTGCAGTCAAAGATGGAGAAGCTCTATAAAGTCAGTAAAAACAAGAGCTGGAGCTGACTGTGGCTCAGATCATGTGCTACTCATTGTAAAATTTAGGCTTAAACTGAATAAAGTTGGGGAAACCACTAGGCCATTCAGGTTTGACTTAGATCACATCCCTGATGAATATACAGTAGAGGTGAAGAATAGGTTTAAGGGACTAGATTTGATAGACAGAGTGCCTGAAGAACTATGGACTGAGGTTTGTGACATTGTACAGGGGGTAGCAATCACCACCATCCCAAAGAAAAAGAAATGCAAGAAAGTGAAGTGGGTGTCTGATGAGGCTTTACAAATAGCTGAGGAAAGAAGGAAAGCAAAAGGCAAGGGTGAAAAGGAAACATTTACCCAACTGAATGCAGATTTCCAGAGAACAGCAAGGAGGGATAAGGAGGCCTTCCTGAGTGAACAATGCAAAGTAATAGAAGAAAACAGTAGAATGGGAAGGACTAGAGATCTCTTCAAGAAAATTGGAGAAATCAAGGGAATGTTTCCTGTAAAGCTGGCCAAGATAAAGGACAAAAACGGTAGGGACCTAACAGAAAAAGAAGAGATTAGGAAGAGGTGGCAAGAATACACAGAAGAACTATACAAGAAGGCTCAGTGTCCTCGATAACCACGACGGTGTGATCGCTGACTTCAAGCCAGACATCCTAGAGTGCAAAGTCAAATGGGCCTTAGAAAGCGTTACTAACAATAAAGTTAGCAAAGATTATGGTATCCTTAAAAAGTCCTAAAAAATGATGCTGTTAAAAGTCCTAAAAAGTGATGCTGTTAAGGTGTTGCACTCCGTATGCCAGCAAATTTGGAAAACGCAACAGTGGCCAAAGAATCCCAAAGAAGGGCAATGCCAAGGAATGCTCAATCGCACAATTGCACTAATTTCACACGCTAGCAAGGTCATGTTCAAGATCCTACAAGCTAGGCTTCAGCAGTATGTGGATAGAGAACTATCAGAAGTACAAACTGGGTTTCGAAGAGGTAGAGGAACTAGAGATCAAATTGCCAATATTCACTGGATTATGGAGAAAGCAAGGGAGTACCAGAAAAACACCTACTTCTGCTTCATTGACTACGCTAAAGCATTTGATTGTGTGGATCACAACAAACTGTGGAAAGTCCTTAAAGAGATGGGAGTGCCAGAACACCTCACATGACTCCTGAGAAACCTGTATAAGGGTCAAGAAGCAACAGTTAGAACCGAATATGGAACAACTGATTGGTTTAGAATAGGAAAAGGAGTACAACAAGGATGTATATTGTCACCCTGCTTATTTAATTTATATGCAGAGTACATCATGCGAAATGCCGGGTTGGATGAATCACAGGCCGGAATTAAGATTGCCAGGATAAACATCAACAATCTCAGATATGCAGACCACTCTAATGGCTGAAGTGAAGAGGACCTAAAGAGCCCCTTGCTAAGAATGAAAGAGGAAAGTGCAAAAGTGGGCTTGAAACTCAACATCAAAATAACTAAGATCATGGCATCCGACCTCATCACTCCTTGGCAAATAGAAGGGGAAGTCATGGAAGCAGTGACAGACTTTATGTTCCTGGGATCCAAGATCACTGCAGGGTGTGACTGCAGCCATGAAATTAAAAGATGCCTGCTCCTTGGGAGGAAAGCTATGGCAAACCTAGATGGCATAATAAAAAGTAGAGACATCACCCTGCCAACAAAAGTCCATGTAGTCAAAGTGATGGTATTCTCAGTAGTAATGTATGGCTGCAAGAGTTGGACCATAAGGAAGGCCAAGCACCAAAGAATAGATTATTTTGCATTATAGTGCTGGAGAAGACTCTTGAGAGTCCCTTGGACTGCAAGGAGATCAAATCAATCAATCTTAAAGGAAATCAACCCTGACTGTTCCCTGGAAGGTCAGATACTGAAGCTGAAGCTCAAATACCTTGGCCACCAAATGAGAAGGGAGCACTCACTGGAGAAGACTCTGATGCTGGGAAAGATTGAAGGTAGAAGAAGAATGGGACAGCAAAGGATGAGATGGTTAGGCAGTGTTATTGATGCAATGAACATGAAGTTGAACACACTCCGGGGGATGGTGGAGGACAGGAAGGCCTGGCGTGATATGGTCCATGGGGTCGCAAAGAGTCAGATTCGACTGTGCGAACAACAACAATTTGCTTTTTTATATATCTTAATGGAAGTTTGTATATATATTTTGATAACTTCTCTATTGATATTTGTTTTATTCTGCGGGTCCACAACCATAATACGTTATTGACTTGAGAACTAGTAGAGCCTCCATACACTTGAATGGACAAAAATTCTCTGCTTTGATTGACAAGACTCTACTTGCAGAGCAAGTGGGAAGAATGACCCAGTCAGAACAGTCCTCTACTGATAGTGAACTTCCCTGAACTCATTCAGGTTCTCAGTTGGGATGGGAGTAACAAGGGTAGGGGCAAAGGTTGGGGAGCTTCTGGATGGAACTCATTCTCACTACTTGCTACAACCTGAGTCTATAGTGTCTGGTGACTACAAATTCCCATTACATGCCTTTAAAATATGATAAATACATACAAAATTGGTATGATTGAACACCCATCTTTCGCTATCCTAGTAATATCAGTTGTGCATCTCTACATTAGCAGATGCTGTAGGCTGAAAAAAAGAAGAGATACACAAAGGCCAGGGCAATCAACATGACTAGAGGCTGATGTGTATATTTGGCCTTTACCTTTGTGACTGGACCATGATGGGCTGGATACTCATTGAATTCCTTATGCATAGGCAGTGGGTACTTCATGGACCGGATGGCCCCTGAAGAGGTTCCAGTGAACACCATGCGGCCAGAATGAGATACCACTATGCAAGTGTAGGCAACATCAAAAGTAGGCACTTCCCGCAAGATCTGAAAAGACAGGAGACACACCAGGTTCAACAATATTGTGTCTGATTCCCTGAGTAGCAAGCTACAGTGCAAACATTTATCTGTGGACTGGAAAACAGCTGCACTGTCACAGAGGAGAAAATTGAAATGCAAATGTAACCAGCACTATGTGGAACAGGTAGGCAACCTCAGCCACTGAGTTATGGGCCCCAACACTGGCTTCATTTTTGGAATAGCATCACTTTCTCCCCCTATGCCATTTGCTATCATTCTGCCAGCATTATGGGAGCATGAACTCACTGAAGAATCACAGATCTCCTTGATAGTATGGTCAGATCCAACAGCAAAGATAATTTTTGCATCAGATGATATCGCCACTCCACTGTAGCTGCATGACTTGAGCACACACTCAGTCTCCCTCTTGCCATTCTGGAGGTTCCATTCATAAACTGCTCCATCTGTGCCACAGGAGATCAATTTGTAGTCATCCATGCTCCACACGACTGAGCGCACCTAGGAAAATAATGAGCATATACATGAAGCCCTAGCTCTGGACCATTAGCCACAAGAGTCACTGTTTGTTCCTTGGATTTACTAGTGCAGGGGTTCTTAACCTGGGGTCCATGCTCCCTTAGGGGGTCCATGAATGGACTTCAGGAGGTCCATGAACCAGGCACAAAAATTGTTTTTTTCTCTGATTTCCTTCCTGTTACTTTGAAAATTGTCTTTATGAAAACATTGTTAATAATTATGTTATTACAGCAATGTTTCACTCCAAACAAATGTAGGAGGGCATGAGATGCTACTGTAATGTTCAGGTAACCTACCATCATCATCATCGCCTCACTATGACATTTTTTTCTGGGGTGAGGGTCCATAGCTTTCATAAGATTCTCAAAGGAGTCTGTGACCTCAAAAAGGTTAAGAGCAACTGTACTAGTGGAAAGTAAGTTGCTCCACGATACAATTTCTTCTGCTCTGGACTTTTTGTTCTCTCGAGCAACTGGTATGAACATTTTATGACAGCACATGCAAATGGCAACTGGGGGGGGGGGAAGATTTATAAATGAAAGACAGCTTTAGCCTATAGGCTTCCCAACAGGCTGAAACTTCTGCATTAAATTAACCAAGATCAATCTGGATTTGTTCACCAAAGATACATAACGGATACCATATGCCAGTCTTTAAACTTAATAGATCATTGCAAATATTTACAAACAGAAGCTCTGATTTTGTCACTTAATGCCGAAAAGGCGTTTGACAGTGTTGAAATTCCATATCTTAAAACTGTTCTGCAACAGATGAACTTTGGACACAAGTTTCTGATGGCCATTCAAGCACTTTATTCTGACCCTACAGCACGGTTACTGGTTAATGGTAAATTCTCACATAACATTAATCTACAAAGGAGAACTAGGCAAGGTTGCCTCCTCTCACCTCTTTTATTTGTTTTGGCCATAGAGCTATTGGCAGAAGCCATCCGGAAAAATCCAAATATCAAAGGCATCAATGTAGGAACTCAAACACACAAGATTGGACTTTACGCGGATGACCTTACTCTCTATTTAACAGACCCAGTTTCATCTCTTCATAATGTGCAAAATATCACCTCCAAATTTACCTGCATTTCTGGTCTCAAATTTAGTCAGAAAAAATCGGATCTATCCCATTAACCTGGAACCTCATGTTAGACTCGCGATAAAGACAACATTTCCGTTTAACTGGACAAAATCATCTTGGAGACATCTAGGAGTCTATATCCCAACAGATATCTCAAAGTTAGTGGATCAGAACTTTAAATGGATTTATGCGAAAACTACAACACAAATGACTAAGTGGAATTCTTTAAACCCTTCTTGGCCAGATCAAGTAGCCCTTATAAAAAGCTTCATACTCCCCAAATACCTCTTTCTGTTTCAAACAATTCTGATAGACATCCCACTCTGGGAATTGAAAACATGGCAGAAGAGCACAAACCAGTTCTTATGGGGGTATAAGAAACCTTGTATGAATTTTGCCACACTACAAAGAATGTCACAAATAGGAGTAATTGATCTACCTAATCTCAGCTCTTATTATGAAGCCTCTAATCTAGCTGCTTGACTTCGCACTCTTGCATCACCACAACTGGAGTGGGTCCAAATTGAAAGTCACTACTTATTCCCACACACTTTACTGGACACTTTTTGGAACCTGTCCCTGGCAAAATCGTTTCACAAACAAGATCACAAATACCTAAGAAATACCCTCAATATATGGTACAAATACAAAGACAAATTAGCCCCCCCGACCTCTCGGCAGTCCTCATTTCTAAACCAAACATGGTTCCAGCCAAATCAAGAAGATGCTTTATATAGTTCCTGGAGAACTGCTGGAGTTGTATGTATTGCTGACATACAACATAAGAAGAATTTCCTGGAAAAGGCACAACTAGAACAGAAAATAAGAAAGGAAATAATGTGGTTCCAATATTTACAGATTAAACACATGATAGAATCTTCGCATATTGCAGAAGCAATGACTAGACCACAAACAGGTTTTGAACAACTCCTGGAAAAATTGGAGACACACACATCCGGTTTACTCTCAAAAATATACAAACTTTTGAATGCATTAGATGAAGGAAAACCACTTAAATATCAAAACTTATGGAACCAAGATTGTGAAAACCGAATAAAAGAAAAAGACTGGGACTGTATATGGACCTCTCCAAACCTTTCTTCAGCGATTTTTAATATCCGTTTTCAGACTATTAAGACCCTTCTGAGATGGTACATACCTCCAGCTACTCTGCATCACATGAAAGATGACATCGATCTGCTTTGCACCAAAAACTGTGGCCAGAAAGCAGATTATATCCACTGTTGGTGGTCATGTCCTTACATACAATCCTTCTGGTCACAAATCAAACATCACATACAGTTAATTACACAAGTTGACCTACCTCTCCTACTGAAATTTTTCTTCTGAATAACTGGTCGGATTCACATGGAAACAAATGTAAGACCAGACTAATTCACACTCTACTCGCTGTAGCACAAACCACAATAGCTGCTAACTGGCTTGATAAATCCCCACCCACTATAGACTCTTGGCAAGATCTTTTGTGGAATCACTTCATCATGGGCAAGATCTCATTTCACACCTCAAATACACTCTCACACAAATCAGAATCCACGTTCACTGCGACTTGGTTTCCACTCATTACTTATATGGTGGAGGCTAATGTAATCCCAAACAATCCTCTTTATAGGCAGCTGATTTATTTGTGAGCTAAGTCTAACCTAAAGTAACTTATGTTCCTTAGACCTGTTAATTCAAAGCATCAGAAAAATGCTCCTAGTTGTTTATGGAACAAAGTTTAAAATTAGTAAACTAAACTTAATTCTAGACAAGTTTAATACTGTTAGTATTGTTGTGCTGTTTGTGTATACTTCCTTTTGAGTTCTTTAGTTATATGATGTTCTGACAGTGTGTTATACTTGTTTTAAAACAGTGTACTTAAGTAGTTATAATACTTTGTTTATGTATTATACAGAAATACTTATATGTAATGTGTAAGCTATTTGATTATAGGTTTGATACTTCTGTAACTATTTATAAAGTCTTTATAAAATAAAAATATAAACATAAAAAAATAACCTATAGGCTTCAGACATATCCTGGGGAAAAAATACAATAACACGAACCAATCGCAAGATAGAAAGCTCATGAATTACAAAACTGGGGTGTGTATTTACAAAGTCACCAAAATGGAAAAAAGGTCCTTTTAAAACAATGGTATCAATAAAGATATAGACCTTGAACCGGATCAATATTTTCAAAAGCCATGGAACATGCACTAAATGCCGAAATGAGTTTGGCAAGGCTTAGAACTCCACAATATGTCCACATAGGTGTGGCAGTCCTTAAACTCTTTAAACTGAACTACTACTTCTTCATCAGAGAGTACAGTTCATACAGTCTTCCTTTGATAATTCTATATTGGAATTAAACATCAAAAGCACTTTACACCTTCGAGGAGCATCAAAGCTTCAAAAACCCATGAGGAATAGTGCCAAGCTCTTGGTGACCTTGTAAATATACACCCCAGTCTTGTAATCCATGAGCTATCAATCTTGTGATTGGTTTATGTTATTGTATTTTTTTTCATTGTGTATGTATGAAACCATAGAAAATTGGATATTAGAATACTTATGAATATTTCATAATACAAAACAAAACAAAAATACTTAGACTTGTTATTTGAATATTTATTGTAAAAAAAACATACAGCATTTAGCTTAGGTTCTCATGTCTGTATTCTTTTTCAATTAATTTCCAGATACATCACAGCGATGCAGCTGGGCTTGAAGACTAACATCATCTGGCTGTGTTTCTCTTAAAGTTTTGTCTCTTTTTCCAGTGCATATGTCCTTTTTTGGCAAAACAATAAATATAACAAAACAAATTACTTTTCTGCTCATTGTCATGTTTTGTTCTTTAATCGCTCAGAACCTATGACCACAGAATACCCTTAAATGACATTTACAATTTGTGTGTCAGTGAAGTGTGGTAATTAAAGAAAGAATACAGGTTATCTGCTTTTGATGAACCCATTCCTCAGAGAAGTGCATAACTAAAACCACTGTGCAGATCCACATGTCTTCTTTTTCATTTAGAGGGACCGCACACTTTAGGTACATGCATGTTGTTTTCATAATTAGAAATTTTATTACAATGACCAATTTTTGCTCTAATTTTATAATTCAACTATACTTAGCAGAATTTCTACCACACAGGTTTTATTAGAATTAAATTTTCTTATGACAACTAAAGCTAGAAAAATGCAAGTAAAATTTGAAAATAATATTTAGTGTAATCTAACTTTTATTTGGCGCTATTCTGTAAATTTGAAAATCTACCCATTACATTTATTTGACTTCATGAGTGGCTGGAGAAAGAGCAGAGTAGTCTACTGAAAAGTAACAACAGTAATCCTAGTCCTATGGCTTTGCTTATTAGATCTCTGACACTACTGGATGGCATTGCTCTCAGTGAGAAAGGCAAACTACAAATAAAGTAAATAAATAAACAGCATTATAATGAAACAAGAAAACTAACAATAAATCATAATCCATGTGATTTTGTGCATGTGAAAAAGGCATTAGGTGCATCACTGACAAACCATAAGAATCTGAATGACAGCTTAGTATTACACTTACAGTACTTAGATCATCAACCCAGTCCTGAGGGTTGCTATGGGGCAGGTGTCTGGTTGACAGTCCAACAGCACTAAAATATCATTTAAAAATTACCACCCTATGGTTCTGTATATAAGCACCTAGTCCTAATATAGAGACAAATGTCCAATCACATAAATACAGGTTAAAAGGTACAAATTATATCCATATGCAAGAACCAATACCAAAGACATTTCAGCTAAAAGCTTTCCTCGTTAAATTCAAATTGAGCACTTTTGAAATATTGATTTATGAGCTTGTAAAATTATGACATAATAACATATAATTACTGTGTTTATGTTTACATGGTGCTTTTTAGAGTTTCAAAACCAGTATCTTATGAGACCTTGTTCTTTTGGAATTTCAGATACATTCTGTTCAACACACTTTATTACTATTATAGATGACATTCACTGACCTTCCCATTGTGTCCTTTCAAGTTAATGATATTCTCAAAAGTTGTGGAGGAGTAAATGTGAATTACATTTCCATTTACTGCCGCAAATAGGTGACCCCCATTACTGAACACACACTGCAGAGAGAAGCAGGAATCAATATGAAGCAAAGAATATGCACATAAGGCAGTAACTTTATGAAAGCAACAGTTATCCAGAGTAATTTGGAGATCATCTAGAAAGCAGCCTCCAATTATCCATATTCATATCATTTCTCTGTACCTAGAACAGGGGTGGCCAAACTGTGGCTTGGGAGCCGCATGCGGCTCTTTCATACATATTGGCTCCCGGCAGGGTGGCTGGGGAAGCTAAATATCATTAGCAAACAAATATCATTGGACAAATAAATATCATTATCGATATCTGCTTTTACTGCTTTTGTTATTATTTTTGGCAGTCTCATTTAATGTTAATAAAAAGCAAATTTGCATATTTCCCAGTAAAAACGTGTAATATTTGTTCATGTTTTGTGGCTCTCAAATATCTGATGTTTATTCTATGTGGCTCTTACATTAAGCAAGTTTGGCCACCCCTGGCCTAGAAGCAAGTTATCAATCACAAGATGCTCCTTTCCCTCCCTGCCACTGGTATCTTCCCATAAGTTCACAATCCACACTCTTCCTTTCCTTCTTGTGCCCCCCCATACACACTACCTCTTAATTCCTCACCTCTCTGCACCCTCGTATGGTAAAGTCCTTAAAAATCCGGATGTCATCAATTAGCAGATTCATAAGTCGGAGTTTGTCAGCAAAGCCAACCAACACATACAGGCCACTAGGGTGAAGGGAGAGCGCATATGCCTCCTCTTGGTACTCTTTGTACAGGTCCAGTGAGCTGCAGCAAGAACAGACATGACAATGAAGAGCTCAGCCTTCTCCCTGCAAACCTGCAACTAGGGCTATTCCCCGCAAAATGCTGATTAGGTTAGAATGGTTCATGTGAGACCATTTCAGTCATTATTGCTAAATGGGTTAGACGGAGATGAGCAGATTCCAACTGCTCTGTTTTAATTTGTTAAATTTCTATACCTTGAAAGTTGTCCTGAAACCTACAACATTTGCTGATTATCCTCAGTGCTGATCCTGAGGGCTCCCTATTCTGAGGAGCAGTATTGCAAAGAGCTCAGTGGGCTTCAGTGGGAGAGCACTTGCAAAGCTCCACTGATGGCACTTTGGATCCCACCCATAGTTTTTTCAGTTCCCCTGGGATACTGTTAACAGCTGGTTGATTCTTTTTATTGCTTCAGTGTCCATTTAGGTTGTCTGTAGCACATGAGAGATCTATGATGGAATATAATAATTCCACGTTCAGGTTTCTCCAGTTATCCTACATGTTGGACTTCCTCTTTCATGCAGTGGAAAAAGTGGTCTGGAGCTAAAGAACTGCAAAAGGAAAAAACTGCTCTTTGCTGCTTCTCTCCCCCAAAAGCCATTCTTGAGATTCAATGGACACTCAATAATGACATGGAATGTGGTACAGCAGGTGCTTTGGGGGCAGGAAACCCCCCTTCTTGAGCAAACTGTTGCTTTCTATTGATTTACATAAAATATTATTGTAACTTAAAATAATTGTGCTTCATTTGAGATCCAGTGTGGTGTAATGTTTAGCATATTGGATTAGAGTCTGGGAGACAAAGGTCTGAAGCCATTCACATATTCTTAGCCTAACCTACCTCACAGGGTTGTTGTGAGGATAAAATGGAGGAATGATATAAACAGCTTCGGGTGCCCACTGGGGAGAAGGACAGGGTATAAATGAAGTAGATAAATACTTAGTGTTTTGTCCTAAGCAGAACTAATGAAAGGGCTTTGCTTCTACATAAATGTATTTAAATTAGAAACTTCTAAACAAAAGTTTTCTAATGATATATGATAAAAACAAGGTATGAGTCAACAGGCTTCCTAAGTCTCTCAACTTTAAATATATAGATTTTTTTGGGTTTAGAATAATGACATATAGGCCCCGGTCACACGGGCAGGAAACTGCGGAGGAGAAGTGTGGCTGTTTGCCCCGGGGCAAACTAACATGCAGTAAAGCGATCAGACCTACTGTGGAGGTTCTGTGGAGGTACTGTGGAGCTTCCGTGGGTAGGGAGAGGTGCCGATCACAACACACGCCTGCGCGCAATGAAGAAGCGTGCGGCGCGGCGAACTGGTTTTCTTTTTTTGTGTACACTACGAATGCGCATGCTCTGTTGGGTGCGTGTGCGCATCCACGGAGACTTGGGGAAAAAAAAACATTTCCGCAAGGGGACATGGGCGGGCGCCAGATGCCACCGGAAACGCGATCAGACGCCTGCCCTTGCCCCGCAGTTTCCGGAAACTAGTACCTCCGAGGTACTAGTTTTTTGCTGCGCTTTTTCGGCAGGAAGCCTCGGTTGTGCCACGGAAGTGCTATGCTTCCCAGATGTGCTGGTGAGATCGCGACCGGAAACTCCGCCTGTCTTCCGTATCTCTTGCGTGGCTAATGTTGCGTGTGACCGCAGCCTTAGTTATGCAACATATGCAGTGTTCCTGTGACCTACTGCAAGCATATATGTCCTCTATGAACCCTGCCTACTGATCCAGTACAAAAATATTTGAATCTTGCCTTTTGGTCAGTAGAGAAACAGACGGCCCCATTTCTATTCTAACCATCATCTCTTAGTAGTACTCCATTTTCTAAGCAAATATAAGCAATTACTATTTAGCAGAATAGGGTTGATGCTTGCCCCTTATGGTTGCTCATTCCCTCTTTGGGGAATTGGAACCATACGTGTACTAATCAAAAGCAGTGCAGCAAAATATGGCTTCTTACTTGTTTTCATAGTTCCAGATGCGGACAGATTTATCCAATGAACATGTAGCAACAAGGGGCTTGCGAATGCAGGTGTCCAAGCCAGTAATAGAAGAAGCATGTAATGGGCAATTCAGATATTCAAAGTGAGCTGTTTCCCCCTAGTGAAATATAAAAATGTCAGCTAGACATAGTCCTATGTGAGTACTTGCTACTGTTGCTTAATCTTCCTTCAGTATTGTTGAAGTACTGCCAAAAAGTAGGTAGGTTGATGTTTTGATGCCACAGTTATTTGAACTACTACATGTATAAGAACTTCTATCACTGCTCAAAGATCTGTGGGAAGAACAAACTCACCCTACTCATTTCAGCTGAGGCCATGGAAAGCAAATAGATCTGATTCTTATTTGTGCTGATAAGAAGTGTCTCCTCTGCAGGGCTGAAGGCAATACATACAACCTCCTGCTTGTCTGATTGGTTTGGGTCACTGCTGCACTGGTCCTGTGGAACCTATGCAGTAAACCAGGGTAGTTAGATAACTGTCCTCCATGCATACTTTTCAAGTAGAGTAGAGCAACAAGTATATCTCCATAGCCAATGACAGCAAGATGGCATTAATAAAGTTTATGTTACCTCTAAAGCATTCACTTTCAATACACTTGACCACCTTTATATTTTGCCATTCAGATGCACAGTCGAATCCGACTCTTCACAACCCCATGGACCACATCACGCCAGGCCCTTCTGTCCTCCAATTTTAGAAATCGGTAAAACTGCCTCAACCTTCCAAAATCACTTTTCCCTTAAAGTGAAGTGGTGTCCCCATTATTAAACAGAAGCCTTCTGTACAGCCTCACGTAAGGAGATTGCCAGAGATATAGCTCAGGTCTCCTGGAACTGTCCCGCAACCTATGTACATACATAGCAATGCATCTTCCAGTGTCAGCCTGTCCTTAAGAACTGGCTTAGGCATCTACCTCACTCTGCTCCGAGAGACAGGATGCTTCATACTAGTTGTCAATATACTATATTCCTATCTCTGACACCCCTACCTACCCGTATTTCTCGGCTCTCTCTATAACCTTCCTTCTCTTCTGACTTCTCAAACAACAGAACAATTCCAGGGCCAGCTGAGCAAGCAAAGCCTTTGGAATATGTAGCAACAGCAGAGACTCGGGGCAGAGATGCTTGCTGCTGTGTTTCAGGTTCAAAAATCAGGTCACTGGAGACTTCAGGGGAACTGGCAGCAGGAAATTCAATGAGGCTTTAAAAAAAAAGGAGACAATCAGTCCACTAGCAGCACCCAGAGAATTATACAAATTCCAACTGTCAGTCATGCATTGTGTACAATGAATTACTTTTTGTTTTAAACGTGTATTAATAGTGGTGGGGTCATATAGTCCTTGTATTAATGCAAAGTTCTTGCAAACCATTGTGATTGAAGGTTGTAATTCTGCATACTTGCTAGGAAGTAAATCCCAATGAACTCAATGCAACATACTTCTGAGTAAATACACTTAAAATTGGATTTAAATCTAGTTTTCCACTGTAAGTAATCCTAAATCCTAAACATAATACTTAATAACTTTGTGGATAAGATGGACCATTATTGGTTCCACTTTAGTAGAACCAACATTTTCCAAGATAGATAGTAAAGTCATGTTTGGGATACACTGACCAGGACTTTTAGATCTTAGTTCAACACATTGTCTACCAGACTGTACTGGCTTATCTGTGGATGATGCTGATTGTTTCAGATGAAATGGTTTTGAAACTGCCTCACCTTTCTGATTCTTGTGTTGGTTCCTCCTTCTCTACATGAATGGGTACCTCTTTGTGCTCAATACTGGTCTCCCAACGTAGATCTCCAGAATCAAATAAGTAAAGCTTGCCTGTGTCAGTGCCCACAATCACCTTCTCTTCAGAGAGCCAAGCATGAGAAAGGTAGTTCTGAGGCTCCCCTCGCAGAAAGTTGGTCTGTTTTAAGGTTCCCTCTGTGTATCGGAAAAGTTTGAAAATGCCATTTCCTGTAACACAGACTTGGGTATTATCCTGTGGATTGAAGCTTACCTGGAAAACAACAAACAAATGATCACCAGAGAAGCATTACATGCAGCTGTCAGTAAATTAAGATTATAGTTTGCCACACTGTTGCACAGAAAACTTTAAATGTATAGCATTGACAAAGAATAAAAATCTCAAGTATTTACAAAGTGGTCTCAAAGTTACATCAAATAATACCTTAAACATAATGCATTTATCAATTTATCTATTTGTTTCTGGCCTGCAAAAAACAATTATTTTCCTGGTCAGGTATCCCACCACACCAATATTAGCCAAACTCAAAAATAACCCCTAATTGTACATAATTCTGTGCTGTTCATAGTGGTTTTCCTGATCAAATGGGTCTATAGTTTTAATCCAACAAAAAATAACAAAAGTAATAAGAATTATTTAGTACATTATGGAAGCAATCCAAAGGAGGTCTACTCAGAAGTAAATCCAATTTTATGCAGTGGGGCTTAATCCCAGGAAAGTGTTATTAAGATTGTAGCTTATATCTGGGGCTGTAATGATATAATGGATGTAAAAGTCTTTCACTTAAATCAATACTTTAAATACTCATTCCCTATAAGGTTATATCCTATATATTTATGAAGGGAAGTGAACCCATGTGAAGTCATATTATAGCAACACAGAACATTGGCTTGTCTAGCTCAGTACCATCTGCTCTGACTGGCACTGGCTCTTCAAAGTTTCAGGCAGGATTTTTTCTCTCCATCCTTTAAATTGGACATGTTGAGGATTGAACCTGAGACTTTCTGCATGCAAACAATGGCAAAGAAAGTGATCACCACTAGTGTGGTACTGGAGTACATGGAATCCCATGTTCTAATCTTCAACTTTTACTTTAATGATACTGCACTTACAGCCAATTCAGCTCTGAACAGTGTCACACTAAGACTTAAAAAAGGATATTTATTTAAGACATGTGTCTATATAATGTAAAAAATTAATGATTTTTAATCTTAATCAACTGAGAAAAGAACTTGGCAACTGCCAATGTAATATTAAAATCCACCCCTGCTAAAAGAAACCCTCAAATTATTCAGTTCACACCTACAGTCCTGGATATAGGGTTTTATCCAACTAGCTTTTGCATTGTTAAGCAAATCAGTCGAACAGACAATATTGAAGGTGATCTTTAGCCAGTCATTCTACACACACACCACCTAACCTATGATTATTTTGAAGATAAAGTAAAGAATGGGAGAATCATGTACATTGCCCTGACCTCCTTGAAGAAAGCACAGGATAAAAATGTAGTAGTACTGTACCAGGTTACCTGTTATCTGATGGTAATGTGAAGAGGCACAATACAAGAACTCGTGGGCACTCCATGAAATTGCTGAGCAGTGGGGTTAGAACGGATAAGAGGGAGTACTTCTTCACCCAAAGAGTGATTAACACTTGGAATTCACTGCCACAGGAAGTGGTGGCGGCTACAAGCATGGATGGCTTCAAAAGGGAATTAGATAAGCATATGGAACAGAGGTCCATCAGTGGCTATTAGCCACAAGGTATAGATAGGGACTCTGGGGCAAGTGATGCTCTGTATTCTTGGTGCTTGGGGGGGGGTCAACAGTGGGAGGGCTTTTAATGTCCTGGCCCCACTGGTGGACCTCCTGATGGCACTGGTATTTCTGGCCACTGTGTGATACAGAGTGTTGGACTGGATGGGCCTTTGGCCTGATCCAACATTGGCATCTCTTATGTTCTTATGTCATTTTCATGACTTAGGTTAACCAAACACTAAGCAATCACAGCATATTATAAATGAGCAAAAGTGCATCTGCACTTTATTAAGCTAGCAAATCATTATGGTATAGTATCTGATGAATAGTGGTTACAGAAAGGAAATCCTGTTAATTCACACATTACAAAGTTCACATCTCCCATGTGTTCTGAAAGTTCCCTGCCGAATCTTAATTCCTAATTAATGTCTCATTCAGATCATGACTATGACCTACAAGGAGAGAAGGCTTATGTTTTCCCCCTGCATTGTTTTCCCAACACAAATGGCCCCAGAGTCACTATTTGCCCATAACTTGTATATCTACAGCAGGGCAAGTAGTAGCTCACTTGGGCCACTTCAGATGGAGGGGGGGGGGGGGGGGGGGGGGGAGCTTAAGCCCCTTCTCCTTCATGCACCTGGGAACTGAGTACTCAGTGTGGAACTCCCACTACAGGTTTGTTTGAAAGTTCTCAGGTAGCCACAATAATTTGTAACTTGAAATGGCCCTGTTTCATATAGAGTAGCAAGAGCTGTCAGGCCATATCTCCAGTCACCTTGCCAATCAAAACTTTTAGATTAAGTGCACTGCCTGGGGTGGTTCTTACAAAAGGCATGTTTATCCTGTAATCAGCACTGCACATGGATACTGTTCAATCATAAAGCAAGTTGTAGATGGCATGTAGGAACTTCTTCTGATTATGCCTCCATTGGTGTAGGTGATATAGTTTCAGTGTATAAGAACACAACAATTATAGAGGCTCCTAATTACTTGCTGGATGTTTTTGGTTCATTAGTGTATGCCATCTTGAACCATAAGGAAAGACAATATAAATGTTTTAATAAATTAATGGTTAGCTTCCATAACCCTTTTGAAGAATTTTGTACCCAACATATCATGTGAATCTTTTCATCATGGAAAATGCATGCAGGGCTTCATAGTAGTTCCAGTGTTACTGGTTGATTATACCAATCTAAGTAAGTCTCCAAATACATCCCAAGAGACGTCTATCATGGAGAAGGGATTTTTTTTCTCCTACCTTACCTGATATATAGGGTTGTTCTGAATATCAACTTTGACAATTGCCATTAATCTTTGCTTTTCCCACATCCAGTATGCAAGGTTTGATTCAGGAGGTCCTGTCTGAGCCACTAGATACTTGGAATCAGGAGAAAACCCCAGACTAACAAACTCCTGAACAGCAAAATCAAAGGTATTCAGGACTTTTCGCTTCTTGCATGGGACAGATGACAGTTCATAGATCGTGATAGCAGGTTTATCCTGTACTGTTTCTGAAATGGCCAAGTATCGTCGGTTTGGGCTAATAGCCAGCGCCAGCATCCCCTGGCTCTTTTCTGAGCCTATAAAGAACACAGAAAAATATTCAGCTAGTCTAATGCAAAAAAAAATTATGAGCTGGGATCAAAGGGCAACCAATTTCAATTTTTCCATGAGCAATAATCCAGAATATCCAAATCCCAGAAATTTCCCTATTGCAAAGAGATTGGCAAAAAAGAAAAAAGAAGGCTTAGTCACTAATGAGTGGTATACACAAAGACCCTATTTGGAAAGCATTAAGCAATGTAAACTTCAGGTTTGCAACTCACTCTCCCCCCACCATACTTTTCACTTTTGATGTGTTATTTGCGTTAGCCTAGCCCCTTTCTTGGGCTTGGTTGCCATGGGAACGTGGGGGGTGAGTTGAAGAATGTATACTTTCATTTCTGGCTGTTATCTTCCTTGACTCAGATGTTTTCAAGCGGAGGCTGAACGACCATCTTTTAGGTATGTTGTAGGGCTATCTTTCGGCTATGCGCCTGCAGAGTGCAGGGGGTTGGACTTGATGACCTGCAAGGTCCCTTCCAGCTCTAACATTCTACAATTCTATGGCCCCGGTCACACGGGCCGGATATCGCGGGGGGGAGGCGTGGCTAATTGCCCCGGAGGAAACTAACGCGCGGCCACCCAAGCACACGTCCCGGTCGAGGTCCCGTGGTTAGGAGGGAGATGCCGACCAGACAGGTATCCTGTAGCGTGGCACAGAAGCCGCGCCGCGCAATCGCACTAGCAATCGCTCTTTGTGTGCATGCGCTGTTGGCCGCTGTAGCACTGAGACGGGCGCCGGATGCCATGTAAGTCAACCGGAAACGCGATCAGACACCCGCCCTTGGCCTGCGGTTTCCGGAAACTAGTACCTCGTAAGTACTAGTTTTTTAATTCGCACCTTCGTCGGGGAGCCACGGGAGCACTGCGCTTCCCAGATGTTGGGGTGTGATCGCACCCGGAAAATCTGCGGGACTCCCGTGCCTCTCCCACGGCAACTTTGCCATGTGACCGGGGCCTATGTAACCTTGAGCCTAGCCATCCCTGCTCCTCTTTCCCCTCAGAATTGTATACCGTTATTTAGGCAGGCTTCTAGCTTAGGTGTGACTGGCCCAGGGCCAGTAGGATCCTCTTTGATTTAGGTATAATCAGAGGTCGATTCGGGGGGGATTGCAGTTCCCCCGAGTGAGGCGCAGGGGGGCGGGGCACACAACGAAGCCCCACCCCCTGCTTCCGGCTGCCCCGCTTCCGGCCCTCATTCAGCCAGGAGGAGGCAGGAGAAGAGGGAGGGTAAGTTGCTTCCTCCCCGCCTCTCCCCACCCCTGCCTGCCTGGGGCCAGGGAGGGCCTTGACGGGGCTTCCTCGCACTCCCGCCGGCCTTGCAGGTCCACTGCCGGGCCTTATGATATCACGGCATGTGGCATACGCTAATGAGTTATGCTAATGAGTTCCCCTAGCTCTTTTTCTACGAAACAACCCCTGGGTATAATAGCTGGCTTTGCGCGCTTTACCCCAGTTCTAACACAGAATCATTAAGAGTCCAGATCCTATCAATGACTCAATAAACTTTTATTCCTCTGAATGACTGTTGTTGGGCACTGATTTCTCCAGGAGCTCTGACAATTTGTGCCCCAAACCTAAGTCCTCCACCCACAACTTTTTACTGATTAACTTGCATGACTAACTTTTGAGTAATATTTAATGTATAAATTCTACAAATGAAAAGACAGCAGCCAACTATATGGGACAAACTTGCCTATTCAGGAACCTGACAACTGTATATAGCCAAAGGCACCCTTTCAGATTTTGAAGGTGGGGAAATAGGAGGGAAAGTTCATTTTACCTCTTCATAACCTGAAGAATAAGGAAGAGGGAGAGCAAAGTAAGAGGCTCACTTACCTGGAATGAACTTCTGCCATTTCTGTTCTATGTGATATTTCACACAGCTATTCCCCGAGGGATACACTATTATTTGTTCGTCAAAGAAACAAATATTATTTGCTACACGAGACTGGAACCCAAAAATGTGGAGAGCTTGTGCCACAATCACCGACATGGCGCCTGAGATTCAGCAACCTGTGCTGGAAGACAGACACAAACGTTAGAGTCCCCGCCGCACGTTACTCTCCCACAGCCGCCGCCTCCTCGGGGCTCCTCAAGCCTTCCGCAAATCTTTCCCCGCCGATGCTCTTTTCATTTCCACTTCTCGTTCTCCCACAGGTACCCAGGCTTCTTCCCTCGGGCTCCGGCTCGCGATCTCGGCCGCGCTCGCTGAAATGATCCCTGACTCTGGACAGAGAAGACTAAAAGAACAAGGGCCGCAGAACTGGTTGCCATGGAGACGGCGTCCCAGAAGCACGGCGAAAAAGCGTCCAAGCAGAGTCGGAAGTACATAACTGCGGGCTCTCGGGGGCCGGAAGTAGTGTTGCACGCTTCCTCGTGAATTGTGAGAGCGTGGTTGGTTGTGGTGAGTAAGTGGGGGCATTTTTCCCTTCTTGCATTTGGAGGCTGGTCTGGAGTCTCCGACTGGAAATTTCAAGCTCGGGTTTGCATCTAAGACTGTCATGTTGTTTCCTGGTCAAGGTTTTCTGTGATGAGCAGAAATTAGTCGAGTAGAGGTTTTCTCGATATGTAGATATGGTGGGGAGCCCTCCTCTGCTGGGTTTTTGATAAAGGTTCAGGAGCGCTACCAAAGGCAAACCTACCGCATCTCTTTCATGATCTTTGGGAAGGAGTGTGCTTCATTAATTTTTTTTCCTGCTACAGTTTGGTGGTGGCGAAGTTTAGGTATTCCAGAACGCAGCGTGCAGTGCTCCAGGCAGACATGGAAGATTTCTCAACGTCCTCAGATTCTGAAGAATCTGTTGTCACTGACCGAGAGGTACGTTTGACTGTGTGTTCAATAGTGAGGGTGAATTTCGGGTTGCTCTGCTGTGCCACGAGATATAGTTCTAACAGTATGGTCAGGCTGTGTCCCATAGTGGATAATGGTGGTTGATGGTATTAGAAAACCCCCAGCGGGAACTAATTAGATAATAGGCCACACCCAACAGCAGGAACTAATTAGCCTATTAGGCCACACCCCTGACAGCACAGATCTGCTCTCACAGAGTAGGGAGAGCTTGTACCTCTTAAAGGTGCCACTGGACTGTTTTGGATTGCTAGGTATGGTGGGGGGGAATGCACAGATCTGCGCAGAAAGAGAGAGAGAGAGAAGGAATGGAGGGAAAGAACCAGAAGGAAAGAAGGAGGGAAAGAAAGAGAAGGAGAAAGGCGAGAAGGAAAGAAAGAGAAGGAGGGGAAGAATGAAGGAGAGAGGGAAAGAAGGAGGGAAAGAAAAAGAAGGGAAAGAAAGAGAAGGAGAAAGGAAAAGAAAGAGAAGAAAAGGAGGGGAAGAAATAAGGAGAGAAGGAAAGAAGGAGGGAAAGGAAAAGAGAAGGAACGATGCAAAAGGGGCGTGGCCAAATCGGAAGGCAGCCCAAAAATAGCCCTGGTTATTAGGGTCTTTTTGTTTTATAGACTACTGTGAAAAGCCATTCTTTCAGCTTAGCAGGGTCATGGTGTATTTAGTTCCTAGGTATGAAAACAGTAGTGGTTTTTCACAGGTTTTTTTAGAGTGACTTGTGATAGAAGTACTGTATTATACCTCATGATATTTAATGTAGGGTGTTACATGTATTGCAACAAATCACTTTTGTTATAATGAGAGAATGTGTATCAAATATATATTATCTCAAAAGTCCTTACAGTAGCCTTGTAAGGTAGCCCAATATATTGGTCTCCATATGGGGGGGGGGCTGATAATGGAGAGACTACTGATTTGCCTAAGGCAATATGGTGACTTGGGCTGTGCTGAGGTTTGTTTCAAATATTGTATGAATTTTCAGTAACATATATTTAGTCTTTCAAGCTAAATGTACTCCTGTAAGGGTAAGACAACAGTATGAGCACCTCAATCCGGGTATACTTCCAGGTGTTCATCTGTATATTTTTGTTTTTCACACATTCTTTCATCAAGAGTTGAGGGTGGCTGAGCTAATTTCTTTGACATTTGTGAGGATCAGTTTCCTGGAATGCTATTTATGTGTCTCTTTTTTCTAATATAGCTTCAGAAAGCGTTTACTAAAGGTTTATTAAAGCCAGGTCTAAATGTTGTACTTGAGGGACGACCAAAGGCTTTCAACAATGTGGTGAGTACTAGGTGATCATGACCTTTGTTGGCATGCCGAGCTTCCAGGTTATGAACTTAGTATGTAGCTGGGGCATCAGTCACTCTGTTCAGTTGTACTTGAGCTTAATACTTGACAGCCAGGTATTCCATTTTTGGAATGGCTTTGGGGTTTTTTGTTTTTTTTAAGGTGTTATACAAAAGATATATAGGGTGGTAGCTGCATTATCCCCTTGGATCATAGAGGAAGGGGCAAGTAAAAATATTGCTATTTATTTAGTAAAAGAAATTATAACTTTTTTGGTAAAGCATTATAATACAGTAATTTATTTAGTTCCCTTTAGATTCAGTAGGAACCTTCTGTGTCTTCCTTGGGTTTTGCTATTATTGTTGCAGCTGAATTTCTTTTGCTTGTTGAAGTTGGATGGGAGGAGACTGACACTCAAACAACACAGACATCCATATAGCAAAGAAGCAACCTTTAAACATTGCATACTATGTTGGATGGGCATCTGAGAGTTATCAAATACTTTTGGGGAATGGATGTATTAATGCGGAGGTTGTCATGATGTCTTTAGGGTGTGTTTGGGCAGGAACCTTTCAGATTCCTAGTGCTTTTCTTGGTAAGATGATATACCAGTCAATGTAGAAAAGGTCTTACATGTTCCACTTAATCACTGTTAATGTGCTTCTTTCTAGGATGGATTGAAACAGTGTCTATCCGAATTCCAGAGACATTTAGCCTGGGTAGAAAGGCTTGATGTGGCTTCTTGTCTGGAAAAAAATGTTGCTTCTAGTCACATGCCTGATAAAGTTGCTGTCGACCCTGAGGATGACTTCAAGAGAGAGATGAGTTTGTAAGTCTGTGTATATGAGTGGCTTCCAAGGAGCTTGCTGGATACACTATATACAGTGTTTACACTTTCTGGGGCAAAGAACAAACTGTATTTTTTTTAATGTGTCTTGCCAATGAAGTCCTGTGGTCCTGCTGTGCTGGATGACTGCTGTGACAGGGCTCACAATAGTGTACTACATTTGATCAAAGTATACTAGGTAGATTTCTCATCCTGTGCATATGGGAGGAAAGTCAGTACAAGAGCTGTAGAAAGAAAAGTTAGCTTAGCCACTCTTGCAGTATCCCTAGAAATTCTGACATCAGTCACATCATCAGTGCACACTGTTCCCCTCATGGGTGTTCTGCACAGTTAATCAATACATTGCAGCGGCCACAGTGCCATGGTCATATCACTCTACTCTGCCTATTTCCCTACACGTAATGCTCCTGCCCATTCCCCTACACACACTGCTCACACACAGAGAGCCCAGAGCATCTCCATTGTCCGAGGTCACCCATAGCCCAGTGTTTACAAGGACAGCAACTGATGCTTGTAATCATAAGCTCCAAGACTCCCTTCAGATAAGGAATTCAAATGTTCCTAGGAACCAAACATAGCCCATCAACGTTTGCAAACTACTACCTTTTTGCCAGTTAAAAGAAACTGGATCAAGTAGGGAAGAAAGTGCTACCATTCCAATCAACAAACACCATAGTCTAGTGGTTGGGAGGAAGCCTGCACCTAAAGCCCGTAGGCCACAAGTTCCCCAGCTGAAGTTCTGCTGTGAGACAAGAAATTCCACACATTGACCACAAGGACGACTCCGTGAGAAAGATGAGCTTTTAAGTCCATGTATATGAGATGCTTTTTGAAAACTTAGTATGTTGCACTGCAAATTACATGCTAGTATTAATGTCTGTGAGACGGGAACAAGGGAGAAAAGTGAGGATCACATGGACAAGGAAGAATGCATGTTATAGCAGCAAGTTTCCAGAAGGCAATTGCCATGAGCTGCTTGATACCTCTGTGGAACAGAGCAATGCAATACAAAACAAGACATATGAGGGAGATGTGAATGTGGCCTCAACAAGACAATGTATGTCCTGACGACAATGACAATTTTAGGTGACAAAGGAGAGAAAGAATAGGAGCCGCCATCGCCATTGTACCACCAACGCCCCATGATTTATGTACAGGGTCACCATGATGCGGGCACTTTGGATGAGAATGGGACGTTTTAGGAGACAGCCATCTTGTTTTTAGGAGAGGAGCACCACAATTTGTTTATGACTGTGATGTGTTTTAATATTTTAAATGTTTTTATTGTTCTATTGTATGATTTGGCGATATGCCGTGTAAGCTGCCCTGAGCCTCCGGGGAGGGCGGGATAAAAATGTAAATAATAAATAAATAAAGAGGGACTAGTTGTGCTTTTATGTTCTCCAAATATGTGTTAGCATGGCACAACAACAAAGAGCCTGAAATCCACTTATCTACCTTGCCAGGGCATGAAATACACAAAGTACAAACAGGATTTAAACGTGTTGATGTAATTCTTTTTATTTTCCCAGTTATCATCAGGCTCAAGCGTCTGTGCTGGAAGCCTTACCTCAGCTACATCGGCTCAAAGTCCCTACTAGGCGGCCTGATGATTATTTTGCAGAAATGGCAAAATCTGACCAGCAGATGCAGAAGGTATCTATCATATTCTTCCCTTCTCCAAAAGAGCTCAGGTTCTCCCCTTTGTTTGGTCTTCACAACAAGCTTAACAGGTAGGTTAGTCTGGGACCGTTGTAGTTTCATTTTTTAATTGACCACCTCTCAACTGTTGTCCCCAAGGTGATTTAAAATACAATAAAATACAGTGACACCCCCCCCTTTCAAAATATGGTCTGATAGAGTACTATGAGATATTTCTACAAATGTAATGTTTGCAGAAAAATCCCAAAAGTTTAAAAAGTAAAAGTGGGGAAAAGGGATTTAAAAAAACCCCACCTGTGAATGGAAAAGCTATGTGTGAGTCTATGCCCACGTTGCAACTTTAAAAAAGAAGGCTGACTGAGATCACAGGCAGCATTACAGGATTACCTAGATGCCCTGTACAACCAGACAGTTTTTAAAAAAGGAATGACTGAAGACAGTGCAAGACCAGGAGGGTTGATGAGAGGGAGGAAGGTCAATGGTTGTGACAGCAAGTGGGGAATAAGAGGAGATGGTAGCAGCTGAGAGAAGAATAGGAAGTGAGCACCAGCGTGGAGGATGGGATTTCCTCTCACCTGTGAGTCCCTTGTGAGTCCTCTGTTTGTCAATAGTTTAATCACTATACACTGGTTCTCATAAGGTAAGCTATATGGCTTCTAATCCCCCCACCATATCTGTTATAACTGTAGATGGATCCTGTCAGGTCCAGAAATGTAGCACTTCCAATCTGGTACATTGAGGTTTCCACATAAAAATGCTTCCAAGAAAGATAGAAGAGTGAAATGGAGAAAATAACAGCCTTTGCAAAGTTCTGTGCAGTGTGCACTGTACTGCAGATAATTCATTGTCTTGCTGCTTTGCCGGTCCAGTGTGAGGTGGCTCACATCCTGAAGATGACTTCAGTGGTCTTGCAGTGGTCTTGGGTGGAACATAATGGCTTACGAAGCAGAAGAGAGAAACTGATACTACTAGTAGTTGAGGATGTTGTTATTTCTTATATGAACTCTGGTGTAAGGCAAGTTTAGATAAATAAGATTAATTGGAGTGATCAGTAAATCAGCACATCTTCTATGCACTGTGGCTATTTGCTCAGTTTATCAGTATTTCATCAATATATTCCATTTGCTTGAGGTCCTGACTGATGTTTTCTATCATATTGTAGATATCTTTTTACATAAGGAGTAAGCACAGTTGTCGCCATGCTGTCCTCAATGTAAGGACTGAACACAGGAACATAGCTTTATAGTCTATTATTTAGATCAGATTAATGACCATAGCATAGCTTCAGTATTAAAAATCACTAATATGATTTGGCATCCTAATCTCCCTCTTCAAAGGTGGTGATAATAAATTGGATCATTGCTGCCAGAATTGTTATGCGAGATGCTACAGCACAGCTGACTTTTGCTAGTGAGTAAGGGAAGTATCTTCATGGGCATTATAGGCTAACATGACTGCTCTTCTGCATGGTGTCCCGATTTCCTGTGTAATAGCTATATTGCAGAAATTATGGAAGTGCCATATTTAGGAACATGGCACTCTTTAAAAGATGCAGTGAAGCCTGTGAACAGGGTTACTGTTGTAAACAAATCCCAAGTGCATGCATGTTGTTTGGTCTTTCCTCATTAGATTCGTCAAAAGCTGAAGAGCAAACAAGAAGCCATGGAGAAGTCTGAAAGGGCTAAAAAGCTCCGTGCTCTGAGGAAATATGGCAAAAAGGTGAGGAGAAGATCTGGGACAAGGGCCACAACCCTTGAACTGAAAGGGAGAGCTGGCACACCAAATTGTCTGGAAGTTCTCAAAGTGTAGTCCTTTGCAAGAGGAATCCAGTTGCTACGGATAAACAAATAGGAATCTTGATGTGCAGTGGGAAGTGTGTGTGAATGCATATTTGTACACAAAAGGGGAAATACTGGGATACAAGGAAGAGCAAGGCTCATTCTCTGCTTCTTCACAGGTGCAAACGGAGGTGCTGCAGAAGAGGCAGAAGGAGAAGACCTCAATGTTGCATGCAGTCAAGAAATACCAGAAAGGTGAAGTATTCCACATTTCTCTCCCTTCCTCCTCTGCTACGTTATCAGAGTATCAGTGTATGAAGTGTCTGAGGTGGGAAAATATGTAGGGATCTCTGATTACCACTGCATAGCAGAAGCCAGTTAAGATGCCAATAGTTGTAGTCAACGATTATCCCAGCAGATAGTATGTAATTTGGTCCTAGGTTCTGGTCAGTGGCAGCTCGTTATCTGCAGGATCCACAAACATCAGTATTTGCTGAAGGGGAAACCCTACCCCACGCTTTAATGGTGGAAACATTAATCCCCCCCCCATTCAGTTGGCTAGTCTTTAAGAGACTCTGGCATAGTTAGCATCTTCAGTGGATTTAGGAGGATGTAACACTTCTTAAGACTGCACTATCAGTGTCCCTAAATTGGTATATTTTACATTAATTCATTGTTACATGTTAGGCTTCTGGGCTGTGAATGCCAGAAAGAAGGGATGGTGGTCTGTACCTGTCTTTCCTGGTAGCTTTACTAGATGCATTTGAGTCCCTCTGATCATCAGTTACTGTTATGTTTAGTTCCAGGTGGGTAGCTGTGTTGGTCTGAAGCAGTAGAACACAATTTTAGTCAAAGTTTTATTCAAGGTATGAGCTTTTGTGTGCATGCACACTTCCTCAGACACATTGAAATGGAAGTTACCAGTCCGTACATATAGGTAGAGGGTGAACAGCAAATTAGCATACAACATGATGATGTTTTAACAGATGCAAGGATCAAACAGGGATAATAAGCTAAGTTTATATGACACCATTTGTTTGGATTTAATTTGGGGGCGAAACACAGTGAAGCGATGCCCTTTGGTTCTCTACATAGGGGAAACAGTCAAACCCTATGCCCAAGTTCCCTTGCTCGAAAGCCAGTCGAATCCGACTCTAGGGTTGCGATGCTCATCTCTGTTTTCAAGCCGAAGAGCCAGCGCTGTCCGAACACATTTCCGTGGTCATGTGGCCGGCATGACTAAACACCAAGGCGCACGGAACACTGTTACCTTCCCACCGAAGTGGTACCTATTTATCTACTAGCAACTTCTTGCTTTCGAACTGCTAGGTTGGATAAATGGACACAAATCTGACATCAAGAATCACAAGGATGAGAAACCTGTAGAACACTCCAGCCTTCCAGGACATTCAATGGGTGACCTCAGAGTAGCTGTTTTATTGCAAAGGAACTTTAGGAACAGGCCGGAAAGGGAAATCACTGAATTAAAAGTTATTACAATACTTGGAACAACCCCACAAGACTTAACAGGGATATTGGTTTCTTATCTCACTTCATATGCTAAACTCATTCAGTCCTTACATCTGTAGTCTCACCAAGAAGAGCTATACATCCTCTTTACTTCAGTATATTTCTTATTTGCAATAGTAGATTGGAATAGTGATTGTAATGCAATGAATATTAGAATGTAATGTCATTTAGAATAGTAGATTGGTATGTATTTGTCTGGTCTGGTGACTGGAGCGACTGTTGTTATGCTCCATCTGTCTCCGCTCAAACATGGAGGTAACTAACAGCATCCTTTTCTTTGAGGTGGGGTGATTCCACAATGAGGAACTATACATTTACATATCAGTCTCTAATTTTGACATATTTACTTCACTGTGTCCCCCCCCAAATTAAATCCAAACAAATGGTGACCATATAAACTTAGCTCATTATCCCATGTTGTATGCTAATTTGCTGTTCACCCTCTACCTATATGTATGGACTGGTAATTTCCGTTTCATTGTGTCTGAGGAAGTGTGCATGCACACAAAAGCTCATACCTTGAATAAAACTTTGATGGTCTTAAAGGTGCCACTGGACTCAAACTTCATTATGTTTAGTGTTGCTGTTGCTGCACAGTCTACATCTCTCCATCTATCAAATGGAAGTTATAACGACCTATGACATGACATCATGAAACATTTCAAAAGTGCTTACATGTAGAGATCTTGTCCATTGAGGGCTAAAGCTTATTTTAACATTCTTCTGTGGCTTGGCATCCATGCAATTCTTTATTCAGGTCTCTCAGACAAGCTGGAATTCCTGGAGGGAGAACAGCCACCACTTTCTCAGGGCAAAAAGAAAGAGGGGCCTGGAGGCCAAGTGATAAAGAAAGGGTAAGACCTTTGCAAGTGGAGGGATTTCAGCCAGAAACTCCACTTTCATGTTTCTATTAATAGGCCTTTTATTAAATCATTTTTTTCGTCTGAGAAGTTGTGTAACTCAAATGTTTGCACACTTTTCCTAGAACAAAAATTGATCCGCTGAAAGGTATTTTTACTGTTGTATATTCTGTTGGTGTTGAGCTGACACGCAAAACATTTCTCAGCTGAGAAATGGGAGACAATATTCAGCTCTCAAAAGTATATTTTTGAACCATATGTTTTTTAGTTTGAATTGTTAGTTTTTAAAATACAGATTTCTGGTTCTTGCATAAGCTTCAAAACATAAGGACAGTGTGTGAAAGTAACCAGATGACAGAAAGGAGCTTCATGTTTTAAAATCATCAGATTTCAAAGGAATGCTGCATTGTGACTTTGAGCATGTGGGATTAGCACTGCCTTGGAACTTGGTTATTGCAGCTAGCTGGAAGACTAATGTGGTGTGTTGGGGCTGCTGAGACCTAAATCATATGGTGGCTGTTCGTGTATCCATTGTGCATTGAACAAAATAACCTTTATTTTAGAGCAGTGATCCCCAATGTGGTACCCATTAGCAGGTTTCCTATTTGCTGTTAGACAAAGCAAAGAGCCAACCCTGGATTTCCTCCACTTCACCGGAGCATAGGGTTGCCAAGTCCTCCCTGGCCACCGGCAGGGGAAGGGGGGTAGGGTTGCCAGATCCAGGTTGGGAAATGTCTGGAGATTTGGAGATTGGAGCCTGGGGAGGATAGGCACCTCAGTGGGGTACAATGCCATGGAGTCCAACCTCCATAGCATCCATTTTCTCCAGGGAAACTTATCTCTATTGTCTGGAGATCAGCGGTAATTCCTGGGGATTCCCAGGTCCCATGTGGAGGCTGGCAACCTTACGGAGTGCTTCAGAGGAACCCATGATATATCACTTCTGTGTCTGCTGGGAGCTGCCTCCATCATAGGATGCTGGGCTATAAACCTCCCAACATTTGTGATTGGTCCCAGCACCCTATGGCAATTATTTTGTGATTGCCTCCTGTGGCTGCCATTTTGTAGTTGCACCCACTCTTGTTTTCAAAAATCCAATGCTGCTCAGAGGCTGAACAAGACTGGGGAGCCCTTCAAAGTATGGTGAAGTAAGAAACAGTTCGTTATCTCTGTTTATGTATGTGTGTTTTCAAAAATCCAATACTGCTCAGAGGCTGAACAAGACTGGGGAACCCTTCAGAGTATGGTGACGTAAGAAACAGTTTGTTATCTCTGTTTATGTATGTATGATTCGGAAGGCAGAGGCAAGGGAAGTTCCTTCTTTGTTGAAAAGGCAGGATGGCAGGTAAACAGTAGCCTTGTACCCAACCATCATGGATGTTGCTTTTTTTCCAGACCAAATGCCAAACGACGCTACAAGAATCAGAAATTTGGTTTTGGTGGTAAAAAGAAAGGGTCCAAGTGGAACACTCGAGAAAGTCACAATGACGTGTCCAGCTTTCGTGCTGGTGTAGCCCACTATAAGGGCTCAGGGAAAGCAGGAAAAAAGGGTGCTAACGTAAGTATCTGTCCTGGACTAGAATGAGGGGGATAGACCATTATTGCACTGGGAAGTAGGGAGAATTATATTCTGGATGACTTGGGGAAAACAGGTAATTTTGTAGTTTTAATAATCAGTATCCATCTAGATTTCTCAGGAATTTCTTTCTACAACTGAGCTGCTTGGGGAGTATATTTTCTGGGACAGAGTGGGAATAAGGTAAGGGGAAAATCACCAATGCTTCATTTTTTTCCTTTGTAGAAGAGGCCTGGCAAAAAGATGAGGCAGAAAATGAAGAACCGTTCCCGATAGAGAATGAAATGGACTTTTTTTTTCTTTGTAAAGTTTGGCATTCTTCAGGAACTAGCTATGGAAATGGGAGGCGCTACTGTCTGATGCTGAGTGTCCCATGTTTGTTCATGAACAACCACCAGTCGCTCCCTGCTGCCTCTCTTCCACACTGTTTTTTTCTTCTGTGAGGCTTAGGAATTAAACAGTTTTGAAAGTCTGTCTGCTTTCTGCATATGTTTATACTGGGAGATCATTGATCCCTTAAGTTTCCTGGGCCATTCATACATAACCACAGCATGTTCAGCTGGGGATGTGATATCCTGTAATGGAGGATTTCGTGGAGCAGCAGGGGATTCTGATCCGGGCACTGGCTGGACAGGCACACAGGACTTAGTAGATAGCACCATCTGGCACATACTGTTGCTGTTGTTATTGTGTCTGGACTGTACTTTTGTGCTGTTGAAATAATAACCTTTGTCCTCCTATTCCCACGCCACTGGGCTCTTTTAGGGATTCAGTGCGGTCATCTCCATTTAGGGGTTGAATATAGTCAACTACCAATCAATTGCCATGTTAACTCCCTCTATTTGTACAACAGTTTCTCAATGTGGAATAGATCTTCCATTTTGTAAAAACTGATTTCTGTGCAAAATAAGTATAGGAAGTCAGAAGGAACTGTGGCAGGCAACGTTCTGAGACAGGTTTATTGCAAGCACGGAAGTGTTTAAGCAGAAATCTTCCTTGCCTATAATGAGAAATGATTGAGAGGGTCCAGATCAGAAACCCTAAACTAGTGGTTGGGGTCTGTCAAACTCTGGTGGTGTTATGTCCATTTTATCTTTTATCCTTCACCATCTCCTTCAGCCGCCACATGGCAGCCATATATTTGGTGATTTCAGTGCTCTGACTTGGGAAGTTCAGTCTCCTGTCACTCCGGTCAGTATTGATCTGCAAAAGAGAACTTGATCATACTATAAAGAACACTTGGCAGAAGGAGTAATGAACTGAATGACTGCTAATCCATGTCTGGCTGGAATTTCTGACTTCTGATAATCCTACAGTATTTCAAGACTCTGTGACACTACAGTAACAAGAAATGGCTTGATCTTGTCCCCCTTCCCCCAGCTCTGGTAACTCTTAGTTTCACTTAAATCCACTCACCAAAGGTGTGGAGAACCAGCCAATTTCCTGGCTTTCCGTCTGTGGTTCTTTATATTTCTTGGTTGGTTCAAGTGCAGCATGATGAATGAGTTTCAGGAACTTAGCTGCAGGGTTAAAGAACTGGTATTAAATGGGGATTACTTGAATGCAATGCATCAAAAGTTATGAGCCTTTGAGTTACAATGAAACCCTTAAAAAGTAAGCAATATATCTAATTCTCAATGTGGCCAAATAGGTGGATACTTAAAGCCATACATTGGAGCCATGGGTAGACAAGACCTGAAAAAGACCTCCTGTTTGCAGAAAACTCTGAAATCTTAAAAAAAAACACCAAACCAAACCATGAGGCATTAAAAACCTCCAACATTAACAGAATAGGCACCTGTAGCATTAAGAAATTAATGCCCTCAGTGGCCGTTGCCAGCCTTCAAACCTTGGTTTCTGTCAGTAAAAGGCTGGGGGAAGGGCTCTTTCCGGGGCTGTTTTGGCCTTTGATAAGAGCTCGTTGAGGCTAGGCCTAGCAGCAATCTACTGGGCATCTTGCTACCATGTGATTTCCCTAACTCACCCAGGCCCAGTTGCTTGCTACAGCCACCCCATGAAAACCAGTAGTGGTTAGAGTTTCAAAATAGGATCTGAGAGACCCAGGTTTGAATCTGCATTTTGCTGGGCAACCTCACTGGATGATGGGCCAGTCAAACACACTCAGCCTAACCTGTCTCGCAGGGTTGCTGTAAGGATAAGATGGAAGAGAGGAGAATGATTTATTGCTTTGGGGCTCCAGTGTGGAGAAAGGCAGGGTATAAATTAAGTAAATAAATACCAATATTGCCAAAGATGGAGAGAAAATAAAAGGTAGGTTGGTAGGAAGTAAAGAAGCAGGAAAAGGTAAGATTGCAGGTTGCCAGGAAGAGGCAAAGAGCAAATCGTGTGGGAAGGGGGATACAGAGGAAAGTAAAGTGCCCTGTCGACATTCTTGTGGGTTCCTTACAACGGAACAGTGCCTGGCTGCTGCCACTGTACAACTAGGTCATAGTTTTCCCAGGCAGAGGCTGCAAAGGAGAGGGAAAGCTTACAAAGGGGGGGGGGACAGATAAACGTAGGTTGGCTAGTGAGTGGGAAGGAGAGAAGGAAGCAGGAAAAAGGAAGAGGCTATGGGGGCTGCCAGGAAGGCAAGGAAGAAACAGTGGGGGAGGGTTAAATGAGATGAACTCCACAATTCTTTGTGGGTCCCCCCACTTCTGTGCACTATTAACTGTTTCAATTCATTTAACTGAAATAGCACTTTAGTATGCATAACTTAAATGGGACCTTGCCCCAAATTTTGTGATAGCTGTTTGTTCGATGATTTAAACATTTTACTTGTGCTTATTCCTTTTCACGTGTGCTGAAGTGCCAGAAATGTAGACTGCAGTATTACTGCTTTTGACGTTTAATTTCTCTATCTCTTAATGGCAAAGCAAGAGTAAACTATTCATGACTTAAAATCCTGACAATGAAGGGTTCATTACCGTCAGCGGGCTCCTCCAAGTTATCATGCCAGGACATTGGCTTTCTGGTTATGGTGTGAACTGAAGGTGGAAAAGAATGCATATTAATTTATTTAAAGTTGTATATCCTGCCTTATCTCTTAACAAGCAGCAAACAATTGCAAGGACGCAAAAAACCAACAGTCCATTGACAAGATACAGGTTAAAAATGCAGCCAGATCTACCAAACTGTACATCAAATGCCCTCTGAAATAAAACTCTTTCACACCTTCCTGAATGCAGTGGGTGTGAAGGCACCCTCTACCCCCACTCTGCCAAGTCATTCCAGTGGACTGCACCTACCATAGAAAAAGGCTATGAATTAACTGTTGCTGTATGGACAGTCCTAAGAAAGGCTGTCTGAATATAGCTGGCCTCTGGTCAGGGACGTCCCCAACTAAACAGGTCTCATGCAGGTGCTGGGGCAAATAACAGGGTTAAGGAAACTAGAAAGTGATTAATTTCCATCTTTCAGAAATTGTGATCCCTTTAAAACATTTAAAATACCTTTAGATGAGCTCAAGTAGCAGAGATGAAACAAAGTATTCTGGTTACCTGATGTACACTTTTGCCATATACCTACTGTAGATACTCGAGAGCCTGCCCACCTTTTTAGAGAGATGCTTCTGCCTCGGAGAAAATCATTACAGGCCTTTTGTCTGATGAAGTTAGGTGTGGGTGTCTCTATTATGGACCTTACCTTGGAAGGAGGACTGTCTTGTAATTTCTACTGCCAGGCAAACGCGGCCAAGCTCTCCCTCGGGTCTGGATTTTAAGGGATTATGTTATGCTGTTTTGTTTAATAGCCACTGCTATGCTATGGCCTATTAGGACTCTCCGGCACCTGATCTTATTAGACACCAGGCTATGCACTCTCTTGAACAATTACAACCTTGATTTCTGCTGGGTCATGAAGCATCTCACTCTCTGTCTCACACGCACCCATGCATCTGTAGAAGCAAAGTGTTAAGGAGAAAGATCCTGCAACAGTAAACAGGGAGCCCCGAGACTTTACCTCTTGCTTCTTAGGCAGATCATGAGAGGGAGGGCAGGAAGGGTTGCATCAGGGCTTAGTTCTTGTGACCTTTTCTTAACACACCCAGGGAAATGCTGATTGTCACTTTGGGGTCAAGAAGCAATTTTTCTCCAGGCCAGTTTGCCTGGAGATCCTGGAGGTTTTCTTTTGTCATCTTCTGGGCCTGGAACAGTGGTCACTGGGGGTGGGGTGGGGGAGGTATTTGTGAATTTCCTGCATTGGGCAGGGGGTTGGAATAGATGACCCTGGAGGACCCTTCCAACTCTATGATTGTATGATTCCTCTCTTAATATAGTGCTGAAGCCGGTAGTTCTGACCTCCAAAATCAACTTGATAAGCTTTCTTTGTGTTCTGCTGCACTGGGGACAGCCAGCCCTATTGGTGGGGAAATCGCCTCTTCTCTCCCCTGCCCCGCGCCGCTTGCTTAGCTCAGTGCCGCTCGTCATTCCCGTACCCTTTAGGAGAGGATTCACCCCGTACTCCGTATGCAGACGCTGGCATCGCAGTTCTTTCTGGACCGTTTCACAGAAGATCTTGTTCTGACTTACGGGGTCTAGTGGCTCTTTGGTGGCCCTCGGGGCCCCCGCCATGTCCTGGATATTGTTTCTCGGTCACAGACAGATACCCCTCAAAGTTACTCCCCCCCCCCGGTTTCCTAGCAACTGAATAGGATATGACTTTCTTCAGCCAGGAAGTCGCGCTTCGCCTCTTCCTCTCCCATTGGCCGAGAAATTAAAGATCCCACAGCGCTGATTGGCTGATGTGCTCTGGGCTTCAGATTTGAATCCGCGTGCAGCAAACGCTGCACTAGCCAGGCTGAAAGAAGATCTATGCCTGCAGAAAGCAAACGCAACTATAGTCGCTGCAGAAGTTGGTGGGCATTAAAAAGCCGGTATCTTTTAAAGGGCGATTTCAGACTGGTCCTTGTCCGTTCTACACAAGTCATCGATCTTAGCCGGTGTTGGTCTTCAATTTCTCTGCAGTTTAGGGACAGAATGCAACCAAGCTTCCAGTCGGACGGGCGTGTTCGCTGCACTGTGGCAATAGAACAGTTGGGTGCAGCCATCCCGGGTCGAGTGCTGCTCCGGGACGCCTGGGTTACCTTGGGTCGTGATGAGTTCCGACAGCTAGTGTTGCAAGTGACAAATTGCAGCGGCTCGGAGATTCCCCGCAACTTCCCACTACGTCGGGATGGAGTACGACTGTTCACACGTTTCATGAAGGATGGGAAGAGCTCGGTGCGTTTGGGTTCAGGCACCAAGCACGTACAGCTGCTGTTTTCTAACTGTCCTCCCGACCAGTTGCGTCGCTTCATTCAGACGTTGCGCATCAAGTTCAAAGCAACACAAGAGGGAATCAGGCCCGTGACCGAACGGACGAGGCTTCTCTCTGGGCTGCCACGCACCTTCGACACTGTCAGTCCTGTGCAGGCCCGCGACTTGCAACAGGGGAACGTCAGTCAAGCCCTAGCTGATGTCACAGCTACCCCCACGAGAGGCCAGACCCTCCGCTGTGGACCCCAAAAACGTGTCCGGGTCGAATCGGTGGGTGGCAACCAGGTGAGACTTCGGCTTGAACATGTAGACACTCAAGTACTCCTTAAATAGCATTTCACAAGGAGAAGCTTTGGCTGGGTTTACGCTTGCTTGGAAGCTGCATGCTCCAACATGATAGCTCTAGGTACTGATTAGACAACGGAGATAGAAATGCACTTTGCATGTGGTTATACAGGCATATCTCCTTTATTTGTTTACTTTATCTATTGCAGGGAGACTCAAGACAGATTACTGCTAAAACAGTGCAATGAGACAGCATAAAACAACCAACGATCAGTACCAAGGATTAAGATTATAGAATTAGTAAACAATAAACCATCTAAAGACAAAGTAAGCAATACAGAAAATAAAGATAAAGATAAGCAATACAGAAAATGGAATTACAAGATAAAACAATGCAGTTAGAGCAGGCGATCCTTACAGTAGTCATTGTAGTGGACTACCATCCTATTCTATTATAAAGCTGCCCTCATTTATTTAAATATATTTAAACCCATTACATTGCATGTTTCAAATCTGGGTTGTGGCACTGAAAACAGTTTAAAGTAAGCTCTGCCTAGTAAGCTCTGTGTGACAGGAAAAGTGATCCAATGGTTCTCCTTTAGTTCTTTGTTCATTTAAATAATAATGAAAGCAAGTGTGGAGAAAATCCAACTGTATTAGAAGATAAGGGCATGGGGGTGAACTTGGCTACCCTTTATGCCTGTGTTGGGTAATGAGTCGATAGATTTGTGGAGCTCCCTCTGTTACTGCTAAGAACTAGCACCTGCATGCCACCCTCTGAAGCAGGAGATGTGCCAGCCTAGTTAAATATAGACTGGGAGTTGGTGTCATTTGATCCCTCCCTCATATTTTCTTGCAAGAGTAAGTACACTGCAACCCGTGGACTGCAGTGTTTGCTCACAGGTGTCCTACTTTCAAATATATATAGAGAGAGTGATAATAAACAACCATGTAATTTTTCAAATCTTCAAAGCCCTTCACCTACATTCTCTGTAATCCTTATAATAGATGTATAAGGTAGACCAGAAGTAGTACCTCCATACTGCAGATGTAGGGGTTGAATGGCGAAAACAGCTGCTTGCATGATGTGCAACTTGAAAAGGGGAGTTTCACAGTCTTGGCTAACATCATACTTGCAAACCATAATTCTTTTTCCTTGAATGAACTAGCAGATTCCTGTTCACATGGCATTTTTTCTCCTCTTTGGTGGTTATATGTAAGAGAGAGGGTAGTGTTGGGGTAGAATTGTGATAAACACTTCAGATTTGTTGACTTTTGAATGCAAGCTTTGTCTTAGAGAGTGGGCTTTGTTTCAGAGTGTGGGACTTCTCTCCAGGTGACTGAAATACAACCAACAAAGAAGCTACTTTGGTTGATGCACTCCAAAGCAACACTCACACAGGAACAGTCACTAGTGCTGAATGCAGTGCTGAGCAGAAAGAACGTCTTCTTCACAGGCAGTGCTGGTGAGACAAGAGAGGGTATGGGGGAGAGATGCTTCATTTGGCAGGGGATGCAGCTGCTTCATCTGCCATATTGTGCATCCCAAATATCTTCTAGGGCTGCACAATCCTGGGGGTTCTAATTCAAGATTTCCCATCACTGTAGTTCATGCAGTTCCAGGATGCATAATGCCCCTCCTGAAATCTGATGTTTCTGTTCTGCTTCTGAGATGCAGGTGGGAAGAGATGCTCCTGACCTCAGTACTTACTGAATGATACTTTCTCCAGTCAGGCAATATTTGTATCTACCATTTGCCTTGTACATGGTTCTCATGCAATGGAAAGTTGCAGATGGGCAGAGAGAACGTGAGAATGGAATTGAAAGGCAGATTGAACTGACATGGACTGTATGTGTCTGTTATTTCCAAAGGGACTGGGAAATCCTACTTGCTGAAAAAGATTGTGGCCTCGCTGCCTCCAAACAGCACTTATGCCACAGCCAGCACAGGAGTGGCAGCATGTCATATTGGTGGCACCACGCTCCATGCCTTTGCAGGTAACCAAGACCTTGGGAATGAAGCAGGGTAGAAAGAGCCTGATAATAGAATACACCATGCTCTCTTTCTCCCCCAAATCTTTGCAGGTATTGGTTCTGGAAAAGCTCCCCTACATCAGTGCATTGAGCTGGCTCAGAGGTCAGGGGTGCGGCTGCAGTGGCTGAATTGCCAACATCTGATCATTGATGAGATCTCAATGGTAGATGGTGAATTCTTTGATAAACTGGAGGCAGTGGCCAGGTGTGTACTTACAGGGAATGCTCCTGTACTTGCTGTTGTTGTGTGGGGGTGGGGCTTGATGGTATTAGCAAGGCAGGTTGCAGCTGTACCCAATTCTGCCTTGATAAAACCTGTGTTCGAGTCCTTGGGGATAAAGGGGTAGAGTGTAGAGATAACTGTTTTTTTTCAGGGGAGATGCTATGGGCCAAAGTCTGTAGCAAGCAGCTCTGCAATTGTACCTCTGTTCACATGTTCTCTTCAGTTCCACATCTAGTGTAAGGTACTACCATGGCTCTAAGAGGACTGTGGCTACTGGACAATATTTGCCATGTTTGTTCTCCAGGCAACTGGTTCCACTCCTTAGCCTAGTGCTCAGGATTCTGCCCATATGCCACCCCCCTGAAACTCTTATTTTTCCACTGATGGTTGCTGAACTACATTGCAAGCTCTTTTGCCTCTCTCTGGTGCATTCTATTTCTTGGTAATACATCACATGTGTAGGCATTGCAAGACAAATGTGATGTGTGGATTGAACAAGGTGGAAAGATTGTCATTACATGGTCTTGAAGCAAAGAAAAGCTCCATTACAACAACCAGCCTACCCTGTAGTATGGAAGTACGGTGGCCTGCCTTATAAAGTCATGGTTAGGGTTGCTGAGAATGTGTTAGCCGTTCGCGCAAAGTGCGTAACACATTCTCAGGAATCCTAACCATCACTTTATAAGGAATGCCACTGTTCTTCCACATTACAGGGTAAGCTGGTGGTGGCAATGGTCATGATTGAATGTAGTCATCCAGTCTGCTCATGGATGAACCGAAAATTCACCTTGTGGTCTTAACCATAGTGCTGTGCTAGCTCCCTATATCCACTGTAATGTGATATATTACAAAGTTGCAGATATTCTCCTCTGCTTTTACCTACTCATAAAATCTTCTAAAATTATTTGTAGGTTTTAGCAGAGAGCTTTGTCTTAGGCTCTAGAGAATCTGAGAACTATGGTAGAATCTGTATTGTACCATGCAAGTAATGTCACTGGCTGAGCTTCTGCTGAGACAAAGTCTCCTAGGAACATTGGTTTCAAACATGTGGTAGCAGGGGTCGTTTCGTAGAAAAAGAGCTAGGGGATCTCATTAGCATATGCCACACCCCCTGACATCACCGGAAGTGTGTCATAAGGCCACACACCCTGCCATCACCAGAAGTGTGTCATAAGGCCACACACCCTGCCCCCAATGGTCCCGGCCGCCGCCGCCAGCCTTGCAGCTCCACTGCCGAGCCCCATGAGGGGCCCGGCGGTGGACCTGCAAGGCCGGCGGGAGTGCAAGGAAGCCCCGCAAAGGCCCTCCCTTGCCCTAGGCAGGCAGGGTTGGGGAGAGGCAGGGAGGAAGCAACTTACCCTCCCTCTTCTCCTGCCTCCTCCTGGCTGAATGAGGGCCGGAAGCGGGGTGGCCGGAAGCAGGGGGCAGGGCTTTGTCATATGCCCGGCCCCCGTACCTCACCCGGGGGAACTGCGATCCCCCGCGATTCCCCCCGAAATGACCTCTGTGTGGTAGGATTGTTTGGTTGCCGTGGCATGAGTTTAGCTAGTTTCAGGGGCTTTGCATTCTGTTGTCTCCTGAGTGATAGCTGCTCACTGAAGGTGGTTATTTTTCTGTGCTGTGTTGGTAGAACTGTCAGGAAATGTGAGGATCCATTTGGAGGAATCCAACTCATCATCTGTGGAGACTTCCTGCAACTACCCCCAGTCAGCAAAAGCACTGAGCAATCCAAGTTTTGCTTCCAGGTATGTTGCTGCTGATGTTGTTCACTGCCTATCCCGCCACTGGCCTATTAACTTCACCCAAAATTGCTCTTTCACAGGCAAAAAGCTGGCAGAAGTGTATCCACTTGAGCATGGAACTGACCAAAGTGCAGAGACAGACTGACAGGGACTTCATTTCTCTTCTGGATGCAGTCCGCCAGGGCAGGTGTGATGTCAGCTCTGCCCATAATATACTCAGTAACTATGATAATGTTTCCAGGCTATCCAGTAATCAGCTTTTTTAATGTCCCAAGGTTACTGAAGAAAGAAGTTGGTGCGAAAGATCTATGTGTGTGTATATATGCACATGTGCATATTACACAGAGTTAAGCTTCCTATTTTGATGAGGTTATAATTTCAGTGTTTTCACAGAAGAAAAAAATTCAAGGTGGATGTGGCCAGCAAGGAGTTACGTTGAGCCTCTCTATGTTTGCATCTAGATAGGTTATTGGGTTAGGGTAATGATTTTTGGTGTTTTTCAACCAATACTCTAGGTTTCTGTTGTCTTGTTTGTAAATGTTCTCATCAATCCTTGTCAGATGCACAGAGGAGGTCACCAAACAGCTGACTGCAACAGCAGCCCACAGGGTAGAAAGAGATGGAATCCTTGCCACTCAGTTGTGCACCCACAAGGATGATGTGGAACTAACAAATGCGAAACAACTGAGGGAGCTATCTGGTGAGAATGCTGAAGGGAAAGGCTGTACAGACCACTGTAAGGGATGGAGAGACTTCCAGTTCAGGCAAGATCTGTAGATGGCAGGGGCTAACACTAGGGATTTTGCTGTTTTGTTCAGAAAGAATTACTACAGAAGTGTAAGAGAACATCACAGGATCAGACCAGCAGTAAAGCTTCCCTGTCCTGAGATTCTTCTGCTTGAATTTGATAGAAGAATGAAAGGTTTGCTTAGTCCGAGCAGAGACAAAAGAGGGAAGGATTAGTTTTGGGTGGTGGGATCTGGGATTTTGTGGATAATGTTTTGGGAGTGACATTTAGAGTCATGTGTAATGCCTGGGGCTTCAGTATTCAGGGCTATAGAAATGCCTATAACTGGGACCCTGTATAGGTAGCTTACCTTATAGGGAAACAAATGTGGGGAGTAGCTCTTCATAAAGACATTAAGGAGTGAAGAGATTACAAGTTCTTTCATGTGGTCTGTCCTTTGTAGGAGAACCAAGGTCCTTCAAGGCTGTGGATAGTGACCCTGTGTTGGTGAAAACTTTAGATGCACAGTGTCCTGTAAGCAGCATCATTGAACTTAAACTAGGTGCCCAGGTAAGAAAAAAAATGGGATGTGCTGTTGCCTAGGTTTAGAAGCCGTTCATGGGCTGGCAATGGGATTTGACCTCAGCCTGAGTAGGTTCTTATTTCCATTACTTTCTTCACTAACATCACTGGGTTGGCTTTGTTTTCATGGGATCATACAAAAGGGAGTTGTAATCCCCAGACATATTGGGGTTCCCCTGGTGTCCAATATGACCTCATCAGAGATTATGGATAAAAAATTGCCTCTGTTGATTCAATGAACAAGCATAGTAGTTGCAAAAGGACTTGAACAGTTTTCTATGGCCAGGATTGGTCGTATGGCTAGTTGGAGAGTCATGGCTGCATTTACAGATAACCACTGACTGTAAATGTGGATTATTAATGTTAGAAACTTGAGTGGATCTGAGAATTATTTGTATATGTTCATTACTTTACCTGCTAAGTGATTTCAGTCACTTTTGTCCCATTAAGACTGATGTCTGTCTAGTAACTACATGTATGGTTACAAGTGATAAAGCCTCCTGGAGGCAAGAATTGTAAACGAGACAGGCAAACCTCATTAGAACAACTGTGTGTCAGCTGAGCAAATATGGGAAACTCATGGGCCTGCTCCTTCTAGGCCACATAGTATGTGGGCTCTGCATCATTTCTGCAAATCTGTAAACTCTGGCATTCCAACATTGTCAAATACTGGAGGAAGCCATGTATTTTTTTAAAAAAAAATAGCAATGAACAACACCTGAAATCAAGCTTTCCCACAGGGTTTGAGGGTAGGTGAGGCTTTCTGTGAATGTTCTATAACAGAGAAGGTCTTGTAGTGGTTCTTGTGTCTTCTTCCATTAGGTGATGCTTACCAAGAATCTGGATGTATCCCGGGGTTTGGTGAATGGGGCTCGTGGAGTTGTGATTGGTTTTGAAACTGAAGGAAAAGGTTAGTTTCTAAAAGGCATACTTGAGGGGCTTTAGTCTGAAAAAAGGGAGCATTGTAATCCATTGGTACCTCTGTTCTCTGCAACAACTTTTTGAAATATAACTGCTCTCCTTTGTTCCCTAGCTTTTAGTCTTTCCTGCCTCATCTTAACTGTATTTAAACTTGATATATTCATTAGGTGTGGTTGATGCAGACTGCTGTAGGTGAAATGGAAGCTACTATGAAGCAACTTGAAACACATAATGCTTGTTCCCAAGGCTAGGCATAAGAAAGAATGCCTCAGGATCTGGCTTGCATTCTTCCTACAGGGCTGCCTAAAGTGAGGTTTCTGTGTGGCATCACTACTGTTGTTGGGTTGGAACGATGGGTCTTAAAGGGACCAGCGGGGACACACCTGACTCGCCAACAGTTGCCCCTAAAACTTGCCTGGGCCATTTCCATCCACAAGAGCCAGGTGAGTGAATCTTTCCCATGGTATCTATTGCAGCCAACTGGTGCAGCCATATTGGTCAACTATCAGCAAAAAGCAAGACTTCTTTAAAGGTAGCACAGCAGATAAAGAAGAAGAGATTGGATTTATACCCCGCCCTTCACTACCCAAAGGTGTCTCAGAGCGGCTTACAAACTCCTTTCCCCTCCCCTCCCCTCCCCACAACAGACACCCTGTGAGGTAGGTGGGGCTGAGAGAACTCTTGACAGAAACTGCTCTTTTTCAAGAACAGCTGTGCCAGTTATGGCTTGCCCAAGGTCATCCAGCCAGGTGCAAGTGGAGGAATGGGGAATCAAACCTGGTTCTCCCAGATTAGAGTCCGCGCACTTAACTACTACACCAAACTGGACTCAAGTTCCCACTGTTGCTTCTGTCTCATTTCCAGGGAGGCAGCCATGTTAGTCTGTGGCAAAATAACTATATCAGAAGTCCAGTGGCACCTTATGAACTAAGATAATTTATTCCAGCATTTGTTTTTGTGAGTCAGAACTCGCTTGATCAGATGCAGTGTCTCCAATCCAAACTAGTTAAAGTTTGTACTTGGAATTACAAGCAACCAGATACGCAGGTTTGGGGAGATGTTACAAAGAGTCTTGCTTGGAATGACAGTTGATTCAAGAGAAATCAAACTATACAAAGTGGCTTCGTTTCTACACACTGCCAATTGGTCTCTGTCCTCCAGGTATCATTAGTCCAGTGGGCTGGTTTTGGCTGTTTCCATAATAGTGGTTTTCATTGAGCCATTTCCTAGTGCCTTATCTAAATTAATTTCCAGCTTTTCAAATGTGACTACCATGTTTGTTCTCTACTTTTGGCCTTTTAAGAGACCTGTGTGTACAACTGGTGCAACGAGCATGGCTTTTATGTTTTCAAGTGGAAGACTGCCCCCTCCACCCTTCTGCCGTAATGTTACAATGCAGTAACAGCACCACCTAGTCTTACAAAGTCTACAGCATATTCTGCACAAGATGCAGACTTAATGCGTGAAACTCTTAATATTCAACCTGTTGAGAACTTGAAAGATTATGTATATAACATGCTTATGATATTTTGGTTGGTGCTGCTAAAAGAAATGAAATTGCTTTGGTTTCTAGAAGCCAAAAGATGCTCAAGAAGCTGTTTTTCTGCATTTGGACTTGTGACCACAAGCAAAAAATTACCTTTCCACAAATGTGGTTAGGGTGCCTTGGGGACAAGCTCTGTCTTCTGTGCATGAGTTGTAACCGTAGGGAAATAGAAAAGGAGGTCTACAGTTGCTACAGACATATAGCCATATAACTGTTGCTGCAGCCCCATCAATGATTTTTAGGGATATTTTTTTCCAAGTATGACATCTGAATACTGCCCCATTGCATCAAGTAAGAACCATATGGGTATTTTATTGCACTGATTTATCAATATACTAATCACTCAAATGTGTATCCTCTACCTTACTGGCTTACTTCTCTTTCTCCCATATTAGGGTATGTCTCTAGACTGTGTTGAAATCTCCCTCGCTCGTGTCTTTGAGTGTGGTCAGGCTTATGTAGCGCTCTCTCGGGCACGTAGCCTTGCAGGCCTTCGTGTTTTGGATTTTGATCCCAAGGTGGTGAAAGCTAATTCTTGCGTATTGCAGTTCTACAGATGCTTGAGGAAAGAACAATTTTTAGCTCAGGTAATGTAACCCTGTTAAGCTGCTCTGATCAGATGTATGGTAAACACCTTTTGCATTTACATATATTCCACATGTACTAGAGGAGATTGGAACACAAAGCACCACTGCATACCTATGGTACCAAACACTCTGGTTCAAGGATCTCAAAGCAGCCATACTTCTAAGCTATCTATTTCACTTAGCTCTTTAAATTATCTTCCCTTTATTCTTTTCATGAAGACTGATGACAGTCAGGCCGAGAAAAAAAAACACACCATTTTTTCTGAGGCTTATTTTTTCAGTTTTTCTGATGGAAAAATTGGAAAGTTAGGTGTCGTTTTTCCCCCAGTACTCCCCCCTATGAAATACTTTCTCTTTTAGAATGATCAAAATGCTTTTAAAGATAAGGTGGGCATGCTGTAAACATATGCAGTTCTTTAAATACAAGATACATTTCTGCACCTTGTAGGATACCTAATCTTTATTGGGTGGTGGTGGGGAGCATGCAGGGCTTTCACTTAGGGTTGCCAAATCCGTTTGTTCTCGCGGCGGGGGGCTCCCGGACGGCGTCCCCAGCGCGCGCCGTATGCACATCACCCGGATGTGACGTGATGACGCCGGGCACGCTGGGGGCGGAGCCACAGCCATTTGAGGCCTCCAAAGCGGGGGGAAATCCGCCCCCCGGGGGGAATTGGCAGCCCTACTTTCACTGCTTCTGTTGTCCTGTTGCTCTGACTCTTCCCTTGTGGTTGACCCTTTTACCTCTTGCTTATCACTATGACACAGTTGCCCACAGATTGGGGAACAAGTAGCTTATTGCCCTACCTTGAAGGAGCGAAAAAGATTAGGAGGTGGGGCAGAAACTGCATCAAAGCCTCAGAGGAAACCTCTGAAAGTTTTGAGAACAGACCTTTTTCTCTAACCAGTAGCCAGAGAAGGACAGCAGAACTACTAGCTGCGCAGATATTATTATTGACCCTTTGTGTGACCCCTTTTCTGACCAAATAATATATTTTGTTATTTACCACTAAGCTTGTTTTCGGTTTAAGTCCTATTTTTTCCTACTTTTCAGATAGCAAAAAGTAAGGTACATGTGCTAAAAGTAGCATGGGGGCATCAGCCTGCAGTTTTCTGTCAAGTGTTGGGTATATTTGCAATTTTGCTTGTAGAAAACAAAGGCATTTATAACTTCAAAGTTCCATAAGTATGTCAAATATTTTTATATGATGCATTTTTGTTGTCAAACCAATAAAACTAGTTTTGGTTTGATAGGATAGAAAATATTTCTGGGGAAAATGTCTTCCATGGCTTCAAAATTTCTAGAAATTTTACACATCTGTCATCCAGCCAGTGTTGCATTAAATATATACCCGAGGGATCATTTATATAACTTCTGTGTTTACTCTTTAGGCTTCTCTGATTTCCTACATTAAAGCTGATAAGGAAAACTGAGACAACAACTGGACAATTCTGAGCATTCCGTATTCCATTTGATTGATCATTTTGCTGAATAATCTACAACTACTATAAGGAAAACTACTTTTGTTGGCTGGTCTGGCTTAACTGCTCAAGGTTGGGCATGTGACCACCTTGGAGTATCCTTTTCTACAATTACACAAGATCAGCCTTGGGCACGTAGATATACCAGCCATGTCTCAAAGCAAAATCACAAACTGGAAGAGAAGGGCATTAAGCTAAAGCTCACCAAATACTTGTCATGGTTGATTAGTTAGTTTTATTTCTCTTTAGCTTATATACATGTGCATTGTATATATGATGGCAATTTGTCAATGAAGAATAAACAACTTACAACTAAAATCAACCTATTCTTCCAAATTTCTCTTACTTTAAGACTGCATTAGTTTTCAGCATTAATAAAAATATTCCAGCTAAATTGCAAAGTAATGCTTTGATCAAAATAGTACTAAGCAGCTACAATAATAGAGGCCTTCCAGATAGTTTTTACCTTAAAATATTCATATCTAGTTCTGTATTACAACTTCTGCTGTCTTCTATATGTCTGTCTACTGCCCTGAGTGATGAGATCACACAACTCAGACTTCATCACCAGTATCTTAAATTATAGGCAGTTTAAGGCAATTATATGTGTTGGAGCTATTTCTAACCCCAAGATTCCAGATGCAGTAGAAATGCCAGTATGAATCCTCTAGGCTAGAATCAATTAGTCTAGCAAAATGAACTGTTGCAATAATCAAGAGGAAATATTGCTACTAGATAAGCCAAAGCAATGTACACAGTCTACTGCGGGATACTTACACCAAGCAAACATTGTCCACAGAACAAAATATCAATGCTCCTATGAAATCCATGGTAAGACAATTATCTAGGTTTCCTTCTCAGAGTTACTATCACATATAGTTAAAAAAGGACAGTTCAGTACGGAATCTGATTTCCTCAGTCCAAGCTCATTTTCTTTTGTGCCAAAATATCCAAAGGAAGTAAGAATGAGTTCAAAGGACAGATACCCAGAGTCTTCCAGTCCATCCCAGAAGCCTCAAGAGCATCAGCACTGGAAGCATCTGTGGAATTAGCATCTTCTTTATGCAGTGGATGGCAGTTAGTGATCCGGTACACAGGGACAGACGTGTTGCATAAATGTATGCTACTGCTGTTAGGCTGCCTTGAATCTGCTTGTGTTCTGCTTCTCTCACCAGCATAATGGCCATTTAATTCCACATAGCATTTGCACATGTGACTCCTCAGCTTCTTAATATCTAGGGAAACCAGCTCTTCTGGAAGTGACAGCAACAGATCCAGGATCACGGCTGCCTCTGCATAAATCAAAACACAAAAGATAGTAACTGCCTGTAATCCTTTGGCCTGTGCCCATTTGCAGCTTCTCACAATTCTTGCCCATTTCTGCTCTGACCCAGCACCCTCTCTCAAGCAAGGATGGCAGAATACTTTTTTTTTGCTTCCCCCATTTACTCCTAGACTATTGTTCAGATTTTTATTATACGCTAAAGACTCACAATATACAGTATGAACATTACTTCCATTTGTTAAGAGAAAATACTCATCAGCCAACCAACAATATTTTTAAGCATTTCTATTCTCATCCTACATGCTACTCTACTTCTTCTTGTTCCAATTCTCATGCCATTCCTGATTCTTACAAATGGTGACATTAACATTGCTATCTTCCACAATAGTAAAATAATCAAAATATCATTCATTCCACTCTTTGTCATTTCATAAATATTACATATCCCCCTAGCTTGTACACCCCAATCTCACAGTAACGAAGAGCTCTTCTGCATTCTCATTTTTGTCACTCGTTTGTCCCTATTGCTTTGTGTGTGTCCCCCACCCCCCCACATGTGTTTTGCTCCCTCTGGGACTACTAGACAGAGCAAAACAAATTGCAGGGGAAAACTCTGAAGTGATAGAGTGATGAAAATCAGAATGGATGAAAATCAGAATGTGGAAGAGCCCAAACTTGGGACAAGCAACCAGCACTCTTTTAGGTATACTTTCTCCCCACCCCCCCAATATTTTTATTAATTTTGTGAGCAGATGAAGCTCCCCGGACTGAAAAGACGGAGCTTCAAAAAGAACGAGAGATCATATTATTGATAAATTAATTTCATACAGAAAGTTGAAAGGGTAGTAACGTATAATTTTATAGATACCTAGCCAAGTGTGCTTCAGATCCAATTTTGTTTAAAAAAATAATAACTAAAAATCCAGGGACCTGACATAGAATAAGCCTATACAGAGTTATAATATGTCTTCACTCAAGATTTATTCGGTTAATATCAGAGGTGTTAATAATGTCATTAAAAAGAACGAAAAGAGGATCAGGCGGCTCGGGAGCCTCTTAAAAAAAAAAACCGTCGCCACGCCACACCGGAAGGAAGTCCTCTTTTAGGTATACTTTCTTAAGCAGTCCTGAGACAGTTATTGCTATACTCAGTGAGGGGCTACTTTCACAAAGAACACAAGGCATTTTCAGTGTAAGAAGCATTCACCCGCAGTGGATGAAAATCGGGTAGAGGGAGAAATCATACCTGTTTTAGACTTCAGCGGCAAGCAGCATTTAAATTTGTTCATTAACCAGGGCTGTAGAGACAAGCTAAACTGTATACAATCACATATAGATTTGTCTAGAGTGTTTTTACCTTCACAGTTTGCACTGGAGAGATAGGATTGTGGAGGCCTACAGAACATATCTCTATTTCTCTCAGCAACACTATGAGGCCGT
>NW_015163095.1:1234002-1284519 GCF_001447785.1 Gekko japonicus | reverse complement strand
CCAGCTGAAACTCTACTTACCTCCAGGTGAGAGTTCTGGTGCTTTGGACCCACGTGAAAGCATGGAAAGGTACTTGTAGATACTTTCAAAGTCCACATGGAATCCTTGCTCTTCTGCAGGAGCCTGTTCTGCACTTGATGGGAGGATCACAGTCTGAGAGTCTTCCCTTCTTTCATCATGTGCACCTGGGGATGAACGCTGTTTGGTCTTTGCATCCACAGGCTTTGGGGGCACAGAATGAAGCAAGCTGAGGGGCTCAGAAGATGCAACAGTTAGAACCTGGGAGGATGGGTATACAAAGACAAGAGACTTCAAATGAAGAAGTGAATCCACCCAGTGCCCCAACAATTAAAGATTTCCTGTGGAGTACAGTGTATTTCCCAGCATTTGTCTCCTCCAAAGTAGCTGCTTGCAAAGGCACGGGCCTCAAATACAAGACAGCCAGAACAGGTCTCCCATGCTAGTGTATTCATAGCAGTAATTCTCTGATGTTAGTAAGGTAACAGGATATATACCGCACTTACCTGAGAAAATGCAGTTGTCACACTGTTCTCAAGACTACCTGTCAACTTCGTAGCCAGCTCTGTCCATACCTAAAACAAGAAAACAGCAGGTAAAAACCTGAATCCTTTCCAACCCAATCTAACCGATACCCATAAACGTTTTGTACCTCAATAGGCGCTAGAGTTGGGCCATTCTGCTGTTGATGCTTGACAGATTGATATTGTGCCTTGACTGCTTCCTTCGCTACCCTTTCTTTCAGATGCTGCACGAAGGCCAAGATCTGTGACAGAATATTTTAGACAGTTTCAGAAGGTAGCTGTGTTGGTCTGCAGTAGAATAGCCAAATTCAAGTCCAGTAGCACCTTAGAGACTCACAACATTTTCAGGGTATGAGTTTCAAGGTCAAAGCTTGCTTTGTCATGCCCCCAAAATTTTATTGGTATTGCTGCTGGACACAAATCTCTCTCTCTGTGTATATACACACACACACACACACACACACACACACTCTCTCTCTAAGCACCTTCCAGCTTTGCTTCTAACTCTAAATAATGGATATATATTTCATGTGTAGACTAGACTCCTGTTCAGTTCTGTGTTCTGACACTATTAAGAAGAAGAAGAGGAGATTGGATTTATACCCTGCCCTTCACTACCCAAAGGTGTCTCAGAGCAGCTTACAAACTCCTTTCCCTTCCCCTCCACATAACAGACACCCTGTGAGGTAGGTGGGGCGGAGAGAGCTCTGACAGAAACTGCTCTTTTTTCAAGAACAGCTCTTATCATAACTACGGCTTGCCCAAGGTCATCTAGCCAGGTGCAAGTGGAGGAGGGGGGAATCAAACCCGGTTCTCCCAGATTAGAGTCCGCGGACTTAACCACTACACCAAACAAGCCAGTTTTCCTTCCAAACACTATTTCTCAGCCACAGGAAATGTAGATTGAGCAAAATTTGTATATTTTGCCAGAATGAAACCCCAGCCATTGACAATCCCTAACCCCATTGTGAATGAAGGTTTCCACCCAGGGACAGGATTGTGTGGTTCCCCTGTTCCTGGTATAGCTGCTGATACAGCACAGTGGCAATGGGGCTTCCACATGGCAGGTTCCCCCCCCCCCCCATTTCCTTGCCCCCCAGCACTAGCAAGCAGCTGGCCTGTAGCTACAGTGGGGCTACTGGGGGCTATACCCCCTTCCTTAAAGGGCCAGCCCTTTACTTAAAGGTCCCCCACTTCTTCTCAAAAGCATTTAAAGGGATCCTTTAAATGCTTTTGAGAAGAAGTGGGGGGTGGCGCACACACCTCTCCTTTCCCTTGTGCACATGCTACCCGCTGATCAGCTGAAGGGCCTTTTAAATCTTGCAAGAGGGGAGGGAGAGGGGTACACGCCACCCCTCCACTTCATTATGGAAAATAATGGCAGCCGCACCAGAAAAAAATTTGCCCCACAAGCCACAAAATCCTGGCTACAGGGCTGTCTAGCAGCCTTCCCTTGGGCCACTAGGGCTTAAAAAAAAATCAGTGATAGGCCTTTCCTTTCCTATTTCTGCAACAGAAGGAGCTAGAGACTTTTTAAAAAAATGAAAGGTGAAGATTCAGGGAACATGTAACACATTGTTATAATGTTAGATCAATATAACCATATTTAATTTCAGGTTGTTTTAAAAAGCTGCCAGTGGTGGCAATGGGGGAGAAATGGCCACCATGGGGAGGGGACAGTGTGTAAAATGGCTGCTACGCAAGTGGGAAAAATCAGAGCTTGCTTACCCACATGGCAGCTATTGAAACTTTATTTCAATCTTTCCCAAAATTTCTTAGCAAAGCAAATTTGAGAAAGGTCAGAGAAAAGCTAGGGGGAATGTAGGAAGAAAATCTGCCTCCCAACAGCATCGAACCTGGGGCAAATAACTCTGTTGGTAACAGCCATATACGACAGGCAGAGGCTTAACCAACATAAGATCGGCCACTCTCCCCACGATCAAGTCGTTTACAGTATGACCCAGTCACAAGCTTGTACTGACCGTCCAAACCCTTTCATGGTATTTTAAATGGTTGTTTTGGAACTCAACATGATACACATAACGGTCCTAAGCACCTCCAAGCATCGCCCAGCCCCAAGTTACATAGTAACCCAACCGTCCTTAAGGATCTCAAGTCAACCTTGCAACGCCCAGTTCTTCAAGGCCAACGCATCCGACGGGAGAGAGATCTCCCCTCTCCCACGCCCTAATCCCACACCCCGGCTATTTTTGCTTCGCCTAGCAGGTCCTGACTGCGTGGAACCGCCGACAAACGGCCTGAACGGCTGAAGCACACAGCCTGTCTGACTCGAATGCTCCCTTTTTAAACAACAGCGTACCCACCTCAGCCTCATCTCTCGAAGGCAGATACTTCTTCAGTAGCTCCGGGCGCAGAGGACCCTGACCGTGAGCTCGTAAGGCCTTGAGAAGGCCCCTCTTTTCTCGAGCTGTCCAAGCGTAGACTAGGGGACCTAGCTCATAGCGAGCCGGAACACAACGCCGTCTTGGCGGCGGCTTCATGCCAGGGAGAACGGGAGAGAACTACTTGCCTCCCCGAATACGGTGCCGCCGCAGTATCTTATCAGCTCCCGCTATCCCCACGCCTCGCCTCGCCTGCCCTGCTGACAAATCTCCACCGCTTCCCCGCCCTACAGACACACCTGAACTTGAAACCACGTTTCCTCGCCCAATAAACCCCCCCCCCCAATCGTCGCCTTTCTAATGACGCACCAAGAACGCAAAATAGGGGCTGGCAATAAACGTAAGAACTGAGAGACGAGACGACTGAAGTCTCGCCACCCTGGGCGAATCACAGGGGAAGGCCGTTGGGTGACGTCACCCAACAGCTCTTGTGGCGGTAGGAGGATGGCGGCTGCTGGTTTGCTGGGATCCTGCAGACGTCGCGGGGGCTGTCCCAGCAGGAAATCCCAAGGCTCCCTCCAGCGCCATGGAGTGGGATATATTGTGATTAAATGTGGTCTCATTTCTGGCCAGGCGGTCAGAGCCGCAGCCGCTGTAGGGCTCTTTGCGCTATTTCTGTGCCAAGAGCCTGGCATGAAGACTGGTTGTTGGTTTATTCCCCTTGCTTTGTGGCCGAGAACTGAAGGAAATCTGCCGCGGGATCTCTAGGAAAGGGTGTGTGTGTGTGTCCCACCATTATTACCCTCTGATTTGACGGAAATGTAGAGTGCATGCACACTACAGCAATGAGCGTGTTTGTGTGCCCATAATAGCTACCTAACGGGCAAAAACCCGCAGACAAAACTTTTCCCTGCCCCACAGTGACAGAGGACGGGAAGACACTCCCTTGTTCATAACCAGGCGGCCGCCTTACTAGTCACCTCAGTAGCAGATTGTTCTGTAGAAAAATGGCTGCTTGCGCACTGGGCCTTTGCGTAGACCTGGAGTATCTGGGAATGCTGATTCTGTGAATTAAGGATGATCATGAGATGGAGAGCAGGAAGGGTTACATCACTGCTTAGTTCTTGTGACTCTTTCTTACATGCTCAGGGAATTGCTGATTGCCACTTTGGGGTCAGGCAGCATTTTTTTCTCCAGGCCAGTTTGTCTGGAGATCCTGAAGGTTTTTTTTTTTTTTGGTCATCTGGGAGTGGATACTCAGGGCTTGACAAATCCCAGGTGCCATGTTGTTATGGCGCCTAGAAATTTCATTATGGTGCCTATTATTTTCAGAAATGATTTTGTTATGATGTTTTTATTATAATAGCCAGGGTTACCCAGTATTTATTTATACACTACAACACTATTGTCATATTATATTGTGAATAAAATTATAAAAAAACTGTGAAGTGCTTAGTAGTAGGCTTTGTGGTAGTAATACTGAGAAGATTTCCTTGAAATACAAAACTCTAAAGGCACCTACATTTTTGGGCTGGCTTCGACATCCAAAGAAAATTGGTCAAGGTCTACTCTGGTAAAATCCATAATAATGAATGTGAAAGGATCTTTTGCTGGAACCAAGGTTTTGGTCCCTGTTCCCTTGTCTCCTGTTCTAGATACCCTAAAGAGGTGTCTGTGATGAATTTTAGACAGACGATATATTCCGGAAGAGGAATGGTTCCCAAACGGTTTCTGGCCTGTCATTTCAGACAGAACCCGTTTTAGAACTGGTTCCCTACCGGAATATATTTGTCATTTCATACATGAACGCTTCTGTCCCGTTTAGGAAACGGGGCTGAAGCGTTTTACCTGTCAACCGCTTCCAAGTAGTCTTCAGTTCCCTCTCCTGGTTCCGATGCACTTTCCCCCGCTGTTTTTCGCCTGCGTGGGCGATCTCCAGCTTTTTTCTCTTGAACGTTTGCTTTATAGCGTTATATCGCTATAATGCTATACCGGAACCTCAAACTAGTGCCATGGCGATCCCATCGGAATGCCTGGACTCCACTGGGATACATGCGATGGCTACATCTGCCCCCTGGAAACAATTACCCATTGGACAGCGGCTTCCAGCAGGACATCAGGGCATCACCGATTGGTGACAGCGATGTTGCTAACCCTTCCATGCCCAAAGACAAGTCAGGGGAAGGTGAGGGGGTTGTCAGTTTGCCCCCTGGAAACTACCCCATTGGACAGCAGGTTCAGGTGGGAGATCAGGGCATCAGAGAATGACATCTCCCTCCGCAAAGGAATGGAGTTTGGACATAGTATCTTTTAGAAAAGCTAGTTGGCCACCATTAGGGGCATATAAGGTAGCTATCGTAATTGGGCGGTTATCAAGTAATCCTTTCACAAAAAGAAACCTGCCTTGGGGGTCGGTAATCTTAGAGAGAACTGAAAAACTCACGTTTCTGGAAATCAAGACTGCGATGCCTCTCGATTTAGGTGTGCCGGACGCCAATTTAGAAGATTTGAAGATAAAATCATTGGTTTTCCTAAGATGTGTTTCCTGGAGGAGGGTACCATCTGGATCAAGTTTTAGTAAATTGGACAAAATGTGTTTTCCCTTAAGCAGATTATTCAATCCACGGACATTAGAAGAAATCACTTTCAGAGTATTAATAGCCATGTTGGAACACTCATTATTATTTGATTTAAATAGAGAGATGGTTATTTCTCTCCAAAGTGATATGTAGTGGTATCAGTTATAATAAGACAGAAAAACCAGACTCTGTAATTATGGATACTCCTACGAAATCCCAACAATATTCTGATTACTTGTTGAAAGGTTATGCAAGATTCTAGTCTGAAGTACTAGTGAATTGTAATGCTAAGAAAAAAGGGGAAATAAAAGATTTTTGGACAGCTTTTAACCCACTCAGATCAAATTAGCTGAATATAACAAGGCTTAAATTAATCAAAACTATCAAATTATTATTTTCTATTTTTCTATCAATAAATATAAATATATTAAAACTAAAGATAGCAGTCCTTAAGACTGTTTATATTATGCAGAAATCAATTATTCTCTATAGAATGAAAATAATGCAATATTACATTAAGGTAAAATCACAATAATAATGAATTAATTAGTCAATCAAATAGTTTTCCAGATGTCAATTAATCTAGGGTATCCAATCAATTATGCAACACTCAACAATTAACTCACAGTATAAGACAATTAATTATATAGATAAAAAGTTCTATCTAAATTTGTTTTGTTTTTTTACAAATGCTAAATCAACAATAAAATGTAACAATATTTGTCAAAAGATTCAGATTACAGCCAAGGAGTTCCCCTGACTCCTGCAGACTTCAAAAATGAATGATCTGCTGTAGGATGGGTTACAATAACCCAGCAAGTAATTGTGGGAGCACAAGAGGTGGTGTAAGGCTGAAAACAATCCCCCAATCCAAGTTCCCTCCCCCTTTCATTTAACTTACCGATATATATAACTAACTATTGTAAACTTTCACTTTGGGAAAGAACAAGCACTAACTTCCCCTGACTTTTATTCCTTCAAGATGAGAAATCCAAAAAAAACACCAATGGTTGAAAACAGGCATGTATCAAGTTCAGTATCTCACACATAACATTCTACTTAATTCACGTTAACTATCTAACTAACCAGAATTACGCTTATCTCCCTTATAAATAAAAGCCGAATGGTGGTGGCACTTCTCTAGAACATTCCACACGCTCCAAAATCAGTTCGCTCTCTGATCTGTCATTCAGAGGGTCTCCCTATCCACTGGCTGCTTTGCCTGAGTCCTGAGTCCTGCCTCCAACATTCCTCTCCCCCCCCATAGCCAGTCAGAACACAGAGGTTATTTGCATATGCAGCCTCATTGGCCTTTGCCTCGTAACACAGAGTTCGTTTGCATATGCAACTTGATTGGCTTTTGCCTCTAACATTCTAAACAGTTTGCTATTCTGAGGTAAAATGTGTCCAATCTCCAGGTGAGGGCTGGAGATCATTCAGAATTACAACTGCTTTCCAGATGGCAGAGATCAGTTTCCCTGGAGAAAATGGTGGGCTCTGTATCCTTATATGCTGCTGAGGTGGCTTCCATATGACAGCCAATGTGACATAGCAGTCAGGGCTTCAGAGCACGGGAGAGGCTGCAGGTGTGTGGGGGGTAGAAAGCTGAAGAGTGAGGGGGAAATAAAGGTAGATTGATGATTGGCTGGGAAGGAGATAGGGTTGCCAACACCAGGTGGGAAATTCCTGGAGATGTGAGGGATGGAGCCTGGAGAGGGTGAGGTTTCAAGAGGCGTGGGACCTCAGACAAGTACAAAGCCATAGACTCCACCCTCCAAACTAACTATTCCCTTCTGGGGAACCATAGTTGCCAATCTCCAGGTGAGGGCTGAAGATCACTCAAAATTACAACTGTTCTTTAGGTAGCAGAGATCAGTTCCTCTGGAGAAAATGGTGGTCTCAGTGTCATTATATCCTGCTGAGGTCGCCACAGCAAATTGACACTGAGTGTCCAAGGCCGGGGCACCCGCCCAGAGCCTCTTTCTAGAGGTCGTTGTATTTATTTCCAAAACGGGCCTTTTTCCTAGTTTAAGTATATTGCTTAATAAGTCATAAACAAACCCAGTAGATTACAAAAATACACAGAATTGCAGCCCATTACAACTAAGACTAAGTGATGTCAGCAGCAGCAGAGCGATGGGACGATGGGGAGGAAGCTAGCTGTTTATTCTCGAATGGCGGAGATGAGGAGTCAAATCTTCTTTTATATGACCTTTGCACAATCTCCATGGGTATTTCAATGTCTAGAAAGCGCAGTAGTTTGTATCCTTCTTCCAATTTGGAGATCTTATGTGGCTTCCCTTGATGGATAACCTGCAGCATTAAGGGGGAGATCCATTTGTAGTGACAATTAGCTTCTAGTAGCCGGCTTGTAATTGGTTTCAGTTCCCGCCTTTTCCCCAGCACCTCCGGGGGCAGATCAGGGTACACTTCAACTTTTCACCCTTGATAAGAAAGATGACGACGTTGTCTTGCCTTCAACCAAAATACATTGTTTAAATCGTAGATCCATTACAGTATTGACTGCCAAAATCCAAATTGGAATCCCATATAAGAGCTGGTTAACAACCTTCGTCTGAAAAATATCTGAAGGATTTAACTTGTTCCACAGGTTTCCCATCTACCTTCCATGAACAGGGTTTAGGTGCTAGTGTCATGGGTCCTGGCTCAGCCGAGGCTGACTATTCCTCAGAAGAGGAAGAGGCACAGAGCAACTCAGCCTCCTCTGGAGTCTGCCCCGAGGAGGAACCTTTGCCAGCACCCGAGGAAGGAGAGGCTCCAGCATCTGAGGTGCAGTCAGAGGAAGAGCCTGGCCTAGCACCCCCAGTTAGAGACACATCGAGGCCAGAGTCCCAACCTAGCTCACCTGAATGTCCCATGTGAGCCTTGAAGGTGCTGCTGGACCCCTTCCATGTTCAGCAGAGGAACACACTGGGAGACCAGTGGCACCTGAACAATCAACCACAGCCACCCAAACATGAGCATCCTTGTGTCAGAGTCCTTCCTACTGGATGTGTGACCAGGCAGCCCTAAGGGATAGTCATAGATGGGGGTGGGATGTGGGGAAGGAATGGGGCAGGGAGATGCTGTCTTGCAGTTGAAACTAAACAGACAGAGACACAGTTGTGGTACAGCCCGGACTTTATTGAACTGCAAATCATAGAGAGTCTTAAGACTCAAGTTGCCACCTCCCAGGGTCCATGGGGAGACAGGCTGGGCCTTCCCTGGCATGGCTTGCATCTGAGTGTGGTGGACTTGCAGGTAGAACAGCTGCCTAAAGTGCAAAGCTCCTGGGGCAGGCTAGGACTGCAGATTGAACAGAGTGTGTGTGTGTGGGGGGGAGGGAACAGCAGTGGCTGTGCCTCAGACTCTCCCTGTTGAATCATCACCTGCAGAGACATGCAGTGTTGGCAACCAGCACAAGTGTCATGCAGGGCTCAGCTATGTCTGTGTCACCCTGGCAGAATCCACAATCTCATACCTGGGGGGTGGGATTTTCCAGGAGACTCCCCTGAGATAGGTGTTATTGCCATTCAAATAACACCCATCCTGGGTGGAAGTGCTCAGTAGCTGTAAATGGTTGATGAGCTACAGCTGCTGCTGCTGCTACATGGGGCTCTGATCCTGCCAGGGAATGAGTCCCAGGGTTGCTTGGCCAGCTGATCCACAAAATACAATGGGGAGGCTCCCAGGCACCCTGACCCATGGTTGTAGCCTGTCCACTGGCCTAGGGGGCAATCAAGGGAGGGCACAAACAGCCCCATGCAGGGCTGCAAACATCACTGCCCCCATCAAAGGCAGGTAGGGTTGCCAAAAAAATTTTTCCTACCGGCGGGGGTTCTTCCAGCTGGTCCGGGAGCCGTGTCTGTGTGCGCGCCGCCAGGACGTCACCGGAAGTGACGTCACACGCTGGGCGGGGCCATGCCGTTTGAGGGGAAAACAAAGAGTCTTCCCCTCAAATAGCGGGGGAATCCCCGCCCCCCGGCTGCATTTGGCAGCCCTAAGGCAGGTCTCCTGGTTATAGAATCATGGAGTTGGAAGGGGCCATACAGACCATCTAGTCCAACCCCCTGCCCAATGCAGGACCAGCCTAAAGCATCCCTGACAAATATTCATCCAGCCTCTTCTTGAAAACTGTCAGTGAAGGGGAGCTCACCACCTCCCTAGGGAGCTGATTCCACTTTTGAACCACTCTGACCGTGAAGACGTTTTCCCTAATATCCAGCCGATATCTTTCTGCATGTAATTTAAAACAGTTGCTTCAGGTCCTATCCTCTGCTGCCAACTGGAACTGCTCCTTGCCCTCCTCCAAATGACAGACTTTCAAATATTTAAAGAGAGCAATCATGTCTCCCCTCAATCTCCTCTTCTCCATACTAAACATTCCCTAGGTCCTTAGCCTTTCCTCGTAGGGCTCAGTCTTCAGATCCCCGATCATCCTTGTCCCTCTCTTCTGCACCCTCTCGATTTTGTCCACATCCTTTTTGAAGTAAGGCCTCCAGAACTGCACACAGTACTCAAAGTGCAGCCTGACCAGCCAGTATACAGAGGGGCTATGACCTCTTGCAATTTTGATGCTATGGCCCTTTTAATACAACCCAAGACTGAATTTGCCTTTTTTTGCCACCGCATCACACTGACTGCTCATATTTAGTTTACAGTCCACTCTTACCCCAAAATCTCTTTTGCATATTTGTGCTTGACATTTTTGTGGCCCAGATGTAATCCTGTTTGCAACTGCCCACTTATCCAGAGTATTCAGGTCTTGTTGAATTTTAACTCTGTCTTCTTGTGTGTTTGCTACACCTCCCAATTTGGCATCATCAGCAAATTTAATGAGTAACCCTTCTACCCCTTCATCCAGATCATTGATAAAAATATTGAAAAGTACCAGGCCCAAAACCGAGCCCTGCGGCACCCCGCTGGACACCTCTTTCCAATCTGATGAAACGCAACTGACCACCACTCTTTGGGTGCGGTCCTCTAACTAGTTTCCTATCCACTGAACTGTCCTATTGTCCAGTTCACAGCCTTCCAGTTTGCCCATCAGAATGACATGGGGAACCTTATCAAAAGCTTTACTGAAATCCAGGTAAATCACATCAACAGAGTTCCCACAATCCAGTAAACTCGTCACACGATCAAAGAAGGAAACCAAGGCCCTTTTCGCAGTCTCCTTTTAATCCATGTTAGTCCATGTTTAATCCATGTTCACCGCAGTGGCTAACTTTTGCGCCATCTTTTTTCTCCATTTCTACATATATCATGTTAAACTGGATTGAAACCTGTTTGCAAATTCCAGATTTCTCGTTTCGAATCCATCCTTACTGTCATTGCTATGCTTTTACAGTAGATGGCGTCAAATGGTGTCCTGAAATGAAAATAGAATGGATATGTGTGTGTGTGTGTGTGTGTGTATAACATTTTATTGAAAATAACATATAAAACGTTCCGAAAAACCCCAGGTAAGTTAACATTCAGGTATCATTTGAGATGTTATATAGCTTCTACATCATAGTCTAGATTACAACAAATTCAATAATAAACAGTGTTTATACAAATATATGTAATGATATTTTATCAGAGGTGTCAATCATTAACAGTCTTAGGGATTTCTCCTTGTTCAGTTAAGTATTCCAAAATAGGAAACCAAATCATAGCAGTATTTAATGCACTCTTATACATATTGATATCTTGAACTCTTTCAGTAATTTTGAACATTATGTACATCTTCCAAAGTTTGTCATGCCAATATTGTTTTGTAGGCTTTTTACTACTTTTTCCAAAGTAATGCAACCACATTTTTAGTGGCTGCTAATAAAATTGCTACTCTTATATTTATACTATTTGAGTGAATATTAGTTTGCCATCTGTTCAACAAGATGTGTTCCTTTGTACGCTCTATTTTTTGTCCAGTAATGTTTTGGATCTGACTTAGCACTTCTTCCCAATATTTTACTAATTTAGGACATTCAAGCCAGCAATGCATATATTCTCCTATTCCACCACGCTGTTTTCAATAGAGAGGTTTTGCTGAGGTAGCTAAATAAGACAATTTTTTTTGGTGTTAGATACCAAAAAGTAAGTATCTTGAATGTTTGTAACCTTATTTCAGTGATCTTAGTGTTAAACGGAAATGTTTTCCACATACATTTCCATTCCTCTTCAGTTAATGTGTTATTGCAGATTTTATGCCATCTTTTTTGATAGGTTAGTAGCGTTTGTCCCTCTAATTCCATTAAAACCAAATGTACATTAGCTATAATATGTTTTCTAGATTTCTTCATTGTCATATATAGCTTCAAATCTAGTTAAAAGACATTGACTAATCTTATTTAGTTGAATTTGGGTACAGAATTGAGATAGTTGCAAATATTGTATCCAAAATATATTAGAATTTAGTTTTGCTTCTAACTGTACTTTATTCATTAAAACGTTATTTTCAATAATATCCTCAAATTTTGTAACTTTGGCTTTTTTCCATTTGCTTTGATTAATGGAAAAGTTTGCAGGAAGTAAAAAATTTTATTGAAAAAGTTTGAAATTTCGAAATTTCTGGAACTATTTTTTCCCCCCTAGGTAGCCAGGAATATTTTAAGGACGAGACTATTTTCTATTTCCTTAGGACGTTCCGAAGCCGTTTGCCATATTACTTCAGAGATATTATATGGGTAAGTATAGTGTTGTTGTATCAAGATCCAGTCGCTGGTTTGATAGTCCTGTAACATTTTGAGAATGTTTGATATGAGACTAGCTTGATAATATTTATTAAAATCTGAAAATCCTAGTCCTCCTTGAGATTTATGTCTACATGTAGTTATTGAGCTAATCCTGTGGCGCTTGTAAACCCAAAAGAAATTTAATAGAGTTTTTTTGCGAGTCATCTATTTGTTTTTTAGTTATTGTTGTTGGGAGTGGTCTAAATAAAAAATAAATTTAGGTAATACATATGTTTTAATGATATTTAATCTATCTTGCAAGGACAGATTAAGTTTATGCTCTTGACAAAAGTTTTTTTGTAATTCCTTTATCATTGGTTCATAGTTTGCTTTGAATATATTTACAAGTCTTAATGGTATTCTAATTCCTAAGTATCATAAATCTTTTGTTATCCATTTATATGTCATGACTTTTTCAAGGAATTTTTCAGTTTCATCATCTATATTTATGGGAAAGATAGATGTTTTAGAGATATTTATTTTCAAACCTGAGATCTTACTAAAGTCTTCCAATGTTTGTTGAAGTGTTGAAGATATTTTAGGTTGCGTGCAAAATAATAAAATGTCATCTACAAAAAGCAATTTTTTTTGTTCCCTATTTGTAATTTGCACTCCAAAGATTTTTGGGTGTATCCTAATTCTTGAAGCCAAAGGTTCCAGCATCAACGCAAATAAAAGTGGAGAAAGTGGGCAACCTTGCCGTGTACCTTGTTTCAAAATATTTTTTTTCAGAGAGGTTTCCATTAACTAGACGTTGCACTGATGGTTGGTCATATATTGTACTTATCGCACACATAAAATTATTACCAAATCCTATAGTATGTAACACTTGTTTTAAATCATCAAAATCAACCGAATCAAAAGCCTTTTCTATGTCTAAGGCTATGCAGATGGATTCTAGTTTATTTGTCTTACAATAATGAATTAAACTTAATGCTTTATATGTTGTTGTTGTTGTTCGGTCGCACAGTCGAGTCCGACTCTTCACGACCCCATGGACCAGATCACACCAGGCCTTCCTGTCTTCTGCCGTCTTCTGAAGTTTGCTCAATTTCATGTTCATTGCATCTATGACACTGTCTAACCATCTCATCCTTTGCCATCCCCGTCTTCTTTGACCTTCAATCTTTCCCAGCATCAGGGTCTTCTCCAGTGAGTGCTCCCTTCTCATTTGGTGGCCAAAGTATTTGAGCTTCAGTTTCATTATCTGGCCTTCCAGGGAACAGTCAGGGTTGATTTCTTTTAGGATTGACTGATCTGATCTTCTTGCAGTCCAAGGGACTCTCAAGAGTCTTCTCCAGCACCATAATTCAAAAGAATCTATTCTTTGGCGCTCGGCCTTCCTTATAGTCCAACTCTTGCAACCATACATGACTACTGGGAATACCATTGCTTTGACCATGCAGACTTTTGTTGGCAGGTTGATGTCTCCACTTTTTATCATGCTGTCTTTTATCATGCTGACAGACCCTGGGGCTACATCTGCTACTCTCAGGGGCTCTCATTCCACTCTGGAGCCTGCCATTCCAGTCCCAGAACACTCCTGCTACCCCCAGGGGCTGTCGTTCCACCCTAGGGCCTGTCATTCCAGTCCCAGAACACTCCTGCCACCGCCAGGGGCTTTCATTCCACTCTGGGGCCTGTCATTTCATCCTCATAACCCATCTACTACTTCCAGGGACTTTCATTCCACTGTGGGTCCTGTCATTCTACCCTCAGAACACATCTGCTACCCCTAGGGGCTGTCATTCCACTGTGGGGCCTGTCATTCCAGTCCAAGTCCAGTGTATTTGGGACCAGCAACCTTAATGGAAACTCTATTCCGCATTTTCTTTGCAACTCTTCTTGAGCTGTAATGTATTTCAATGGAACCCATGCAAGTCAATTGGCATTTCTGGCTCCCATTATTTCCAGTGGGCCTTCAAGTCTCTCCTGTTGTTTCCAATGGGCAATCCTGTCCTTCCTTTTAGTACATCCACCAGAGAGGGCAAAGCCTTACAACCAGTAGTGAAGCAGGATACCTGTTCAGTCATTTGGGTGGGTGGGTGGGGGGTGTTATGGTCACCTGAATTTTGTCTCAGTTGAAAATGGGATTGCCAGCCTCCAGGTAAGGGCTGGATATATCACAGAACTGAAACTCATCTCTAGACTACAGAGATCAGTTCCCAGGAAGAAAACTTGAGCTTCAGAGGGTGAAGTGTATGGTACACCCCTAGATTCTAGGTGGAATCCCTCTGCAAATTCCTCCCCCCACTATCCCCGCCCCCAAATATCCAGGAATTTCCCAGGAAAGTCTTGGAGACAAAAAGGTATGGTGCTCAGTAGGATCAAGATGCAGAGCCCCACCTACCTCACAGGGTGTCTGTTGTGGGGAGGGAAGGGAAAGGAGTTTGTAAGCCACTGGATATAAATTGAATCTCTTCTGCTTCTTCTTGGCAACAGTGCATCTACACAACACTTATTCCAGAATTTACCTCAAGGAACATGGGGGATATGAGGACTTGGTAATGCGTGTTTGGCCCAAATTAGACCAGTATCCAAAGGATATGGAATGCTGCATCCACTGCAAAGCTTTTATGGCCCCCAGCCTGCTTCAGACCCCTTGTAAAGGTAAAGATAAAGGTTCCCTTGCTCGAAAGCCAGTCGAATCCGACTCTAGGGTTGCGGTGCTCATCTCCGTTTCAAAGCCGAAGAGCCAGCGCTGTCCGAAGACGTTTCCGTGGTCATGTGGCCGGCATGACTAAACACCAAGGCGCACAGAACACGGAAGACCCCTTGTGCACCCCCTAAAAAATCTGCCGCTGAGGGGCTGTGATTCCACAACAGGGTATCTGCTTGGTATTTGCACACCAATCTGGTAATGTGTGGATGAAGGAACATATAGGAAGATCCAGTGTTGTAGCTCCTTTGTAGCTTGAGAGCCACTGTGGTGGAGTGGTTAGGAGTGGTGGATTCTAATCTTGAGAACCAGGTTTGATTCTCCACTCCTCCTCCCCATGAAGCCTGCTGGGTGACCTTGGTCCAGTCACAGTTCTCTCTGAACTCTCTCAGCCCCACCCAACTCACAGATCCAGAGGAGTTAGCCCCGTTAGTCTGTTGCTGCAAAATAGTAAAAAGCCCAGTAGCACCTTTAGGACTAACAAACTTTACCGTAGCATAAGCTTTCGAGAAACACAGCTCTCTTCATTATAATTTGCTTTCATGATACTACACTGTTAACTGTGCCATCACGTTCCACCGACAGCTGAGAACTGCCAAAACACACCTTAGTGTGACATCAGCAATCTTTCATTAAACAGGCTGATGGCAACCTTCTCCAGTGCTTTGCTTCAAAGTTTTAAAAAAAGCATTCTTTCTGGTTTTTGGCAGGGGAACATATAAGTAAAGAATTCTGCAATTTTTAAATAACAAAGCTTTTAAATTACATGGCTTAAGTGGTGAGCAGTTGGTTTTCCTGTAGTGAGCAGTTCTTGCAAAATTAGCATTGCTAAGCTGACCTCGGAAGAAGACTTTGGGGGGGGGCCAACCACCTCAGCATTGAAATAATGATGGAGACCTGTTGATGGACATTGCCAGCCACCTGTGAAAACTCCATTGGCGATTCCCTCTTATGCTCTGTTTTTACATTTCTAAGTCTTGAGAAAAATTTGGATACGCTTGTAAATGTACCTTTACAGCAACACAATGCAAATGTTATCTATATAATTTTTATCTTTATTTCAACCTTAATGTACAGTTCATTGCAATTGGTGGTTTATTAGTTCAATATTTTTGAAGGACAAGCAGATTTGCGATCGCCCCCCCCCCAGTTCGATGCATATGAACGGGGGTGGGTGGGAAGAAAGAGCAATTAGCTTTCCATCGCCTCAGGTTGGCTGGGGATAGGGATGCCAACTCCAGGTTTGGAAATTCCTGCATATTTGAGGGGTGGTGCCTGGAGATGGTGGGGATTGAGGCAAGAAGGGTGTGACGGGCCTCTCCTGGGTGCTGGGGTTTTTTTCCCCACCGGTGGCCGTGGCGTCTGGCTGGGTTGTGCTGGCAGTCCGGGTGGGTTAAAAAAAGGTAGCTGCGATAGGACCTCAGACCGGCAGGGAACGGGGTTAGCAGCACCCCTCGGGTCCCTCTGCCCCGTGGGCTGGAGATCACTCGCCCCTTTGCTATCTCTCTAGCCATTGTGTGTAGTGTCTCCTTCTCATGCTCTTCCTCCCTGGTCCTCTCAAAGAGCCCCTCTTTTTATTCCCCACTCTCCCCTGCCAGCGCCGCCCATCGTCCCCGTCTCCCGCCTCCCCCATCTGCCCCTTTTTATATGCCAGGATGCTCCTCGGGCATCTGGGGTGTGGTCAGCGGTGGGCTGGCGGCGGTCTTCTTGGCCCGAGGCCGTGCTGCTGGTGCCGTCGTGTGCTGCGGCCGCCTTCCGTCTTCGCCTAGTGGGGCTGGAGTCATGCCTCTCAAGGGAGGGGCGCCATGGGGTTCGCTGGGCGGGCCTCGCCCTGCCGGGGGTGTACTTCTTGCCTGGGCCCTCAGGAGTCACACCGTCGCGCCGCGTCCTTTGTGGGGGCTGTGTTGCCGATTCTCCCTGGCTCGTCCATCACTCCTGGGGTGATTCGGGGTGTGGGTATGCCTCTGGGGGTGGGAGGGTTTGTCCCAGGGCCGGTGAACTGGGACAAAGGGACTTCAGACATATATAATACAATACACTCCACCCACCAAAGCAGTTATTTCCTCCAGGGGAACTAATGTTGCCAGCCTCCAGGTGAGGGCTGGAGGGGAGAGAGAGAGAGAGAACAGTGGTGGCATCCTCAGTCTCTCACTAGCAGAATGAGGGCCTTGGGTGCCAGCTCGCCTTGATAGGAGTCTGGGATTGGAGTGCAGTTTTCTCCCCAGTCCAACAGCAGCGTCCGTTGCTGCTGTGTGTGTGGGGGAAGGGGGTGTTGCCTGGCCACCCCATCCTCAAAAGCATCCCATGCCCCGAAAAAGCTCCTACAGAGCTTGAAAGGAAAATGAGGGGGGGGGGAAGACTTAGGGGGGGGGGGGGCAGACAGAGAGAAAAATAGATTGATGGGGTGGGGTGGTAGAAAGAGGACAGAAAGAGAGTGATAGGAGCAGAAGGCAGTCATGGGAAGAGAGTAGGAAAAGGGGTGGCAGGGTGCCTTAACTACCACACACATGTCCATGCTGCAAGTTACTCGTCCAGGAGCAATGCTTGGATTGCCTGTTAAGATGGGGTGTAGGTGTTGGAAGGAGGCACATTGTGGTGGGGAATTCCCTGCTGTTTAGTTTGCCAGACGAAATGCAGGAGGAGTAGACACAGAATAAAAGGAAGAGAAGAAAGCAAGGAAGACAGGAGAGCCCACCTTATGACCCACCCTGCAAAAGTTGATTGGCTGAAATTTGATGCTGCTGGGCATCTGAAACATGATGCTGGTAATGGGCGGAGAATAGTATAGGTGAGCGCCATCTCCTGCCTGAAAAAAATACCAGGGGAGATAGTGGAGGGAAAATGGGCGATGATTCTACATGTGCATGCTAAAACCGGTTTATATAAAAAAATCCATTGCAAAACAGTTCTCAAAAAACGCAGAGCAATTGTGTAATGAAACTGGTTTGGTGACAGAATCATGAAAAACACATGTAGAATAAAAATTTTAATGTAGGGCAATTGTGGAGTGAAGGCAGAGACTGATGTGGAATGCAAATCCTTGAAGAGCTCCAAATGCAGAGCAAAATGCCAATGCAAAAAAGGCCCAGGTTGGTCTGACAAGATCTGTTGGGGATAAAACCAGGCTGACTTCCACAGATCACTAAGTGATCCTTCAGATGCTTATAGATCGATCCCTTTAAAATCTGCTCTAATATCTTCCCAGCAACAGAAGTCAGAGTGACCAGCCTGTAGTTTCCAGGGTCATCCTTCTTCCCTTTCTTAAAGATTGGGATAACATTCGCTCTTCTCCAATCTTGTGGCACATCCCTAGTCCTCCAGGAGGCCTTGAAGATGATGGACAGAGGCTCTGCAAGTTAATTAGAAAGTTCTTTGAACACTCTTGGGTGCACACCATCTGGCCCAGGGGATTTGTATTTGTCCAGTGCAGCCAAGTGCCTCTCCACAACCCCCTTGTCAATGTCAACTGGACACTCAAGTGTCCTGTTATGTTCTATACCATCTCTAGATGGGCTTGAGCTCTTCTGGGAGAAAACAGAGGCAAAAAAGTCATTAAGCCTGTCTGCTTTTTCTTTGTCCTCCACCAGAGTTTCTCCTTCTACTCCCAAAAGCGGTCCAATTGCCTCTTTTACCTTGCATTTGCTTCTCACATATCTGTAGTTTTTCTTATTGTAGCGAGCCCCCCTGGCCAGACCCAACTCATACTGACCTTTGGTTTCTCTGATGGCTGATCTGCAGTACCTAGTAACTCTCATATACTCCTCTTTAGAGGTGTGACCTTCTGTCCATTTACTGAACATTTCCTTTTTCTCCTTTAGCTTATTCTGGAGCTCTCAGTTCATCCACATCGGTTTCTTGGAGCCCTTACAGAATAGTGAGGGTTTGAGCTCACAAAAGCTCATGTTTAAGAACAGCCCACCCTTTACTCACTCCTTTCCCTTCCAGCACACTCCTCCACGGAATGACTCCCATCAAGCCTCTAAATTCATTGAAGTCGGCCCTATGAAAATCTAACCTACGAGTCTGGCTATGAACTTCCTTGACCCCCACAGCAACTGGAATTCAAGGAGGGCATGGTCACTTCCCCCTAAGGTCCCCACCACCTTCACCCCATCTATCAATTCTTCCCTGTTGGTTAATATTAAGTCCAATATGGCCTTGTAGCTTCCTCCACCATTTGAAAAAGGAAGTTGTCGTCCAGACAGGTCAGGAAGTTGCGTGATTCTTGTCGCTTTGTTGAGCCTGTCTCCCAGCACACATCGGGGAAGTTGAAGTCTCCCACAATGTCTCCCTGGTGCTCCAGGCTCCTGCACCAACACGCTGCTGGCCTTGGTTGTGGAAGCCAGCTTTGGGGGGGGGCAGGGCCCAGCCTCATGTGAAGGGAAGAGGGGAGGCAGATGTGGACAACTGAGCCAGGACGGTCAGATTCCTAGCCCTTGCTTACCAGTCAGTCTGTGGATACCCTTGCGAATTGAGCCTCTGGAAAGAGGGAGTACTGGGAGTAAGTGCTCTCCCAGTCATGCTAAGTGCTTCTCCCCCCATGGAAGTGCAGCGCCACACACTTCAAGTCCACATAGCAGGGAGCTCTAAGACAGAGTCCTGTGCCAACTGCCAGCACTGGGGAGGGAGTGGCTGTAGTCAGCATCCTGAGCTCTGCTGGGCCTTTTGGGAAGGGTCATGCCAGTTGGATGTTTGCTTTGCATGGGTGCTTATGGGCTGGACCAACTTTTTAAAGGGTGTAACTTTCTGAGGGGGCATTCTGGGGCTGGACTGTCTTAGGGAGCTGACTAACTCCCATCATGCCCTCCCAGTTCACCCAGTTCCATGCCGGCACAGGGGCCCACATGGATGGGCTGTTGATGAGCAGCCATGGCAGGATTGTGCAGGTAGGCAGAACCGGTGAGGTGCCAACAGGGCATTGCATCAGCACAACTCCCATTTAGGCTTACACATCTTGGAGATATGCAAACGTAGCTGATAGTACTAGTGCTATCACCCCCCACCTTAGGATTGCCCTGTTTATTAACCCCCTTACTGTAGCCTCTACCACACATTCCTTTTGTCCATGAAGGCCCCTTGATCCTTTTGGTGGTCAAAGGGGACCCTCTCCTCCTTTTTCGACCAGTGGAAAAACTGGATGGATCCAACACATTGCACCTTACTTAGTACAATATATAGTATACATGGATGGGATGAAGCATCAGGGTCAATGACTGGCACAAAGGGGAGGATGACTTGTGTGCTAAAATCTATCAGAACTGAGGCTAGAGCTCATTAATAGCCTATTTTTCAAGCTGGGCCCCAGGAGGCATTGGTGAAGCCCTTGGCATTTCATTGTGACAAATTAGCAAAGCATTTTGCGGATAAAAGAGATATTTCTCAATAACTGGTAGACCTGTATAAGAAACCATAGAAGAAATTTTCTCTGTAATTTATCCTCCTTAATAATATAGGTTCTTTAATTTGCCAGATTATCCATAGATACGATATAGAGAGATTTTCAGCCTGCATATTCTACTTAGTGGACACTGCTGGAGAGCACAAAAATTGGCTTGAAACTCAACATAAAAAAACCTAACATCATGGCATCCAGCCCCATCAATCCTTGGCAAATAGAAGGGGAAGTCATGGAAGCTGTGAAAGAATTCACGTTCCTGGGATCCAAGATCAGTGCAGACAGCGACTGCAGCCATGAAATTAAAAGATGCCTGCTCCTTGGGAGGAAAGCAAGGGCAAACCTAGACAGCATAATAAAAAGTAGAAACATCACCCTGCCAACAAAAGTCCGTATGGTCAAAGCGATGGTATTCCCAGTAATAATGCATGGCTGTGAGAGTTGGACCATAAGGAAGGCCGAGTGCTGAAGAAAGACAGGTTGCTTACCTGTAACTGGTGATCTTCGAGTGGTCATCTGTGCATTCACACCCTTGGGATACTCTGCGCCTGCGCTGACCTTCTCGGTACCAATAGCTAGCAAAAGGGATTTTCGCGCCTCTCCCAGGTCACGCGCCGGCTCCACTGCGCATGACCAAGGAGGGGCACGCAGATCCCGCCAGTTCCTTCTGACCGCCGCCCAACAGCCTTCAAAGAAACAAGATGAAGGGCCGAGAGCAGAGGGGAAGGAGGGCGGGTGGTGTGAATGCACAGATGACCACTCGAAGATCACCAGTTACAGGTAAGCAACCTGTCTATCTTCTTCGTGGTCTCTGTGCATCACACCCTTGGGAGAATAGCAAGCAATAACTCTTACCTGGAGGAGGGGCCGAGGCCCTACACCTGCGCCGTCTGCAAGATAGACCGACCCAACGCCACACGACGAGTAGACCGGACATCAAGGGCATAATGCTTCACGAAGGTGAGCGGAGTAGCCCAAGTCGCAGCGTGACTGCAGCCATGAAATTAAAAGATGCCTGCTCCTTGGGAGGAAAGCAAGGGCAAACCTAGACAGCATAATAAAAAGTAGAAACATCACCCTGCCAACAAAAGTCCGTATGGTCAAAGCGATGGTATTCCCAGTAATAATGCATGGCTGTGAGAGTTGGACCATAAGGAAGGCCGAGTGCTGAAGAACAGATGCTTTTGAATTATGGTGCTGGAGAAGACTCTTAAGAGTCCCTTGGACTGCAAGGAGATCAGATCAGTCAATCCTAAAAGAAATCAACCCTGACTGTTCCCTGGAAGGCCAGATACTGAAGCTGAAGCTCAAATACCTTGGCCACCAAATGAGAAGGGAGCACTCACTGGAGAAGACCCTGATGCTGGGAAAGATTGAAGGTAAAAGAAGAAGGGGACGGCAAAGGATGAGATGGTTAGTGTTATTGATGCAACAAGCATGAAAGTGAGCAAACTCCGGAGGATGGTGGAAGACAGGAGGGCCTGGCGTGATGAGGTCCATGGGGTCACAAAGAGTCGGACTCGACTGTACGACTGAACAACAACAAAAGATACTTTTTAAAAGGATGTCTGTTTACCGGAATCTCATGAAGCTTTAATATATAAGCACAACCTTCTGTGTTTGTGCCACTGTGAAAGAGCAGCTGGGCTACCTTCGGGAAGACTTGAGGGAGTTCTGAGGAATTCTGGATGACCGCCAGATCATCCGTTTTTCTGAGCCTCGTAGATGATTAGGGCTTCATCCGTCCCTACAAATTAAGAATCAGGAAGCCCAAATCTTCTTTTAAACTACAGAGGGCAGCTATAATGCAGAGAAAGAATTCTTAAGTATTGATTAGCAATTTGCATTGAATCTCATGCTAAATGCAACAACCTTCGTTTTGTTAATAGTTAACAGTTAAATGTTCTTTCTTATACATAGTTCTTAATCCTTTAAACAGGTGCATTAATCCTATCTGAGTAATCAACTAAATTGTCAAATTGCTCCTACCTCTTTTTTACATTTTAACACAAATGGAGGCACCTGGATTTAACATGCAGTTGTAGTTAGAGCTAACTAAAATTCAGCTTTGAAATTGTTTTTCCAGTCTTTCAGTATGTGAAGTATGTTAAGGAATTTCCACATCATAGTGTAGCTGTACTGTCCCTGGAAGAGGGAGAGCTGAGTTCATATGCAAAGTGCTGCCGCCCGCCATTGAGTTCTTATAGCTAAACTTCACAAAGCTAGGATTAGGGGCCTGAAGACTATCAGTGCACTATTAAACTTGCTTGACTCCCTAGATTTCTCCATTTTGTTTTTGTTTGTTTGTTTGTTTTTAATTAAGCATCTCTTGGCTCTGACATTATTAGACTTCAAGTGATATGGTAGGAGTTCTGTCTCTTGGAAGAACATCTTATTGCATTCATAAGGTTCCTGAAGGGAGCAAGCTTTTGAAGATTATAAGACATTCAAAAAGAACTTCCATAGGACTAAACTGACTTAAAATTAAATACATTTAATTAACACAATCTGATCAAGCAGATGTCAACCTAAGTGTAACCTTAGGCTACACGAGAAATCTGTCTGTAAAGCAAAAGGCTGAAGTATGTTTTCCCAATGTTTACAAGACAGCTCAGACCACCCAGATAGTATTCAACTCCTTGCTGTCTTCTTCCCACCACTATCACTTCTCATTCATACAGTACAATGCTAAGCATGTTTACCCAGAAGAAAGTCCCATTTTATTCAACAGGGCTTATTCCCAGGTAAGTGTTCTTAGGTTTGTCGCCATAGTCTTGTTGAGGCAGTTTGTGGTGGTATGTGGCAGTTTATGAAGATCCAAAAGCAGGGGTTTAAATGGCTCAGAGCCATTTAACCCCCTGCATTCTGCTCTTCACAAAAAACAGCTGAGTGGCGGGGAGCAGAAAGCAGGGTCTGCTCCCCCACTGCTTTTTATGGGGAGAACCCTTGCTTTCTGCTCCCTGCAAAAGGCAGCAGAAAGCAGGGGTCACAAACTGCTATGAACTGGTTTGGTTCATAAACCAATGTCCCAGTTCATATCAGTTCCTGGTTCGGTTTGTGTTTCGGCCACAAACCATGAACCGAAATGAACTGCAAAAATGCGGTTCATGCCCATCCCTTGTTTTAAATAAAAGTTGATTTTGAAAAAAGTGTTCAATCAATAAATCCATTTGTGTAGTTACCTGCTGGGATGTAGGAGACAAGGATAAATGCCACCAAGTAGGACAATCACTACAACAGCACACAACTTTATTCAGATACTGCCTGTAATAATTTCAGCTGTTAGCCAAGAGGTGAAACATGTAGTTTTGATCTCAGTCAACAGCAGTTGAATGTAAAAATAATCTAGCACCTCTGGAGAGGTGGCATACACATTTCTAAAAATACATAAAATTTCTATGTAAAACAAGACCCCCTTTTTATTGCTTTTTCCACAACATTTTCTGAAAGACAAAGAGCTTTTGTGTGATAGGCAAATGCTTCCTTGCTCAATTTATTCTACAAACCTGTAATCTTGGAAATAAAAAAGGTTCAAAATCTTGCATATTACCAAGCTTCTAGCAGCCAAGTAGCACAACATGTATAGGATTAGTGGAGCTAATCCATTCCAAATACATGCAGTTCAACATGCTTGGAAATCAAACCAGAAAAGCTGGGGTGGGGAAGTCAAACTCTGAAATGCAGATATTTGTCCATTATCATCATTATCATGAGAACTAAAAGTGCAAAGGCTCTCCATGGTAACTGCTATTCAGCTATATAAATATATAAATGGAGTGCCATTCAGGAGTACTCACAAATGAAGAAAAATCACCTGAAAGATAAATTGGAGAGTGGAATCTGTATTAGCCTGTTGTAACAAAAAGGAATCTTACATCTCCTTAGAAGCATATTTATTGTGGCATAAGCTTTCATAGATTAGGGTCTACTTTGGCAGATGCCTAACGTGTCCTCAGTTGGCAGATACAGGCTGCATTCATGTGGTCATAATTCTCCGAGTGGCTCCAATTCCCAATGAAATGCAGGGGCATTTGTAGGAGCAGTGAAGCACCCATACAGTAGTTTTCTATACACTTCCCTTGCCTCAGTTAATCATGGTCCACATTCTTCCCCATCCCACTGGGGGATTTTTTTGGGGCTTTCAAAAAAATAGTAATTGCCAGAGTTTCCGGTTTGTGGATCAGCGATGGCAGTAGTTCTCCCTGGACCTCGGGGGAGCGACTCGCACACCAGCGGTATGGAGGGGTGCTACCTCAAGTAGCACTCACACGGAGCTTTTGTGATAGGCTCCAGGCCATAGGGCTTTTGAGAGGCAGCCTCTTCGACGGCTAAATGCCGAAGAATTGAGGCTTCCCTCCACCCTGACAGTCCTGCTGCTGTGTGGCCCTTGGGCACAAGCTGATTCGACTGGGACAAGCACTGGAGATCGAGTGGAATATCAATTACTGTGAGCGAGGTCAGAGAAATGACCAACAATGAACGTGAGTTCAAAATAAACGGAATATTTTAAAAGCAAACTTCCCTCCCCCATGGGAAAAGCGGAGCGCAAAGAGGGACGCCTCTTATGCGAACGGACTGATAAGTGTAACGAAGGGGGCAGGGGGGGAACAAGCAGCAATTTTGTTTTGAGAGACATACTTGAGCGCTGACATCGAGGTGACGATTTTTCGAGTCTGCGAGAAGGTTTGGAATTGTAAACAATCGTATAAAATGGCGGCCTCGCAAAGAAAGTTTAAAGCGAAACCGGCGGGTAGTCAGAGCCCAAAACCGGAAGAGAGAGCAGGTCATGAAAATGTTAGAGGATATGCTCAAGCCGGTGATGTAGCAACTCGACGGTATTAACCAGCAACTGACTTCGCTGAATCAAAACTTCGCATCCCAGCAGCTCCAACTGGCAGAAACGGCAAAGAAGATGGAGCATACGACTGAGAGAATTAAAGAGATAGACACCACAAGCAAGAAAATGAAGAATAGAATGGGGGAAGTTAAAGCAAAACAAAACTTCCAAGAAAACCGTTTGTTACAGCTACAAACGGAAAAAGCCAACATGATTATCAGATTACAGGGAGTTCCTGAATCGGCGAAAGAGGATCTGAGGAAGTTGCTCAGCGAGATCATTGCTCCAGCAATAGGCTCAACAGCGGATGAAGTAGTAAAAGAGATGGAGACTGCTTATAAGGCATACTCCAATTATATTTAAAAAATAGCCTGCCTGGAGAAATTGTGGTCAGATTCTCAAGAAGACAGACCAGAGATGCTATTTTAAAAGCGACCTCAGCAACTCCACTGAAAATGGGGAATATAAACATTAAAACTTTAAAAGACATTCCATTTGAAATTTGCTAAAAGAGGAAAAGCTATAAGGACTTAATTTCTTTTCTTCAAACCAATGAAATTTCGTACAGGTGGGCGATCCCAGAGGGTGTCATCTTTAAAATCAACAACAAAAGAGAAAAGATTGACTCCATTTTTAAAGCCAAAGAATTTTTGAGATGCCAGTTGGGATTGGAGGAAGAATCCAAAGATGAAGAATTGAAATCAAGTGACTCCGCTACCTCTAGAATGGATGAGGACTCTGCTGTAGAAAGAGGTGCAGGCGCAATGAAAGTTACATATGATTTCAGAGACAGAAAACCGACGTAAAGGCAGAAGGACTCTGAAAATTGCCTTTTGAAGCAAATAACAAGAAGATGCTCAGAAAGTTCTCTCACAAAAACTAACATACTAACATTGAAGCCGAGACAAACAAGAACTTAAAATATATAGTAGTCTTAAAATATATATATATATATATATCCCTCCAGGGATTAAAAAAAAAGTAATTGCCATAAAGATGCTGTTATTATAATGGCTTGTTTTTAATATTGTGGAAATTTTAATTTTAAGCTGCCTTCAACAGGATCTAAGAGACAGCATAGAAATATCTTAAATAAATAAATAAATAACTGTTGTTGGTTTTTAAACCCTGTTTCCTATATAGGCATTTCAGAAATGAGCAAGGCTATTTCCACAGATGTGTTTTTCTCCACCTTGGCTTCCTTACTGCAGTGATTTTTTTGGAAGTGTCCATTTGATGTTGTCCTCTATTTGTCATGTTTCCATGCTTTCCTCCGCTTGTTTATAATATTTCCCAAACTTCTGACTCCATGTAGATGGAAAGGTGAATATTTTTGCAGTTCCCTTCCACACTGGTGCCATTTTCCTTGCTTCAGCCTCCTGTAGCGCCTTTCCCATGAAGCCTTTTTCAGGCTTTTTTTTTAAAAAAGGTAATTGCTATATCATTATAGCAACAAAACAATTGCAGGCTTTCTTTAAAAGCCAAGAAAGCCCTCTGGTTGCATCACAGATGGAATAGCAGCTGCAGGGGCAGGGGATCTCATTTCCCCCTCCCTCACTATTTCTTCTTCACTTTCCTGAAAGCCCCTATAGTCTCTTCCTCTTTTTTTGGGCCCCCTGTAGGGGATTTTTTATTGCTTTTTCTATAAACTACAATGAAATTAGGGGGGGGGGATCTACAAACAATAGGCAAAAGTAAAGAAAACCCACTAAAAATCCAAGAGATAGTGATCATACATATTGCTTATCAAATTGGCTTCTAGCTCAAAGTTCGCATAAAGTTCAGTGGATGTGGTCAAACTTAGTCTTCATGCTGAAAGCTAAAACAAAGGATAACACCTGCACATCTGACTTAATAAAAAACAATACAAGAAACAATTAATATTCATTATTAAGAATTCTAGAAACAATAACAACTCAATATCAACTCAATATCTATCCTTTTTCTTTCTCAACTGGTAACTCATTTTTGGGGCTGCCACCCCAAATTTCAAATTTGAGTCTTCGTCAGAAGATGCCACTGCTCCCTCTTCATCACTCTCCTTGGTGCTGTCGTCTTTATCTTTATCTTCTTCACCTGCTGGACGGTTGTGTTGCTGCAAAAACTCCAATGCCTTCTCAACAGAGTCAATTTTTTCTTTCTTGTCCTTACATTTGAAGATTATGCGTTCTTTCTTTTCATTCTTATTTCAAATGGAATGTCTTTTAAAATTTTAATTTCTTTGTCCTTAATCTTCAAGGTAGTTCCATTTGTAGCTTTGAGAATCTGGTTTCTCACTTGTCTTCTTGAGAATCTCACCATCACTTTTCCGAGCAGATTATTCTTTCTTGTAAATTCAGAATACAACCTACAGATCGTATCTATTTCGCTTTGTAATATGTCCACTTTGATATCTGTTACCGAGGAAATAGCATCGCACATCATCTGCTTTCAGTCCTCTCCTTTCTCTTGAGGAACTCCTTGAAATCTTAGAACATAGCTCTTTCCATTTGCAGTTGTAGCACCTGAGACTTGTCAGCTAGTCTCTTTTGCTCCATCACCTGCAGTTGCTTTTTAAGCTTCTTGGTGCTGGCATCCACTTCTTTGAGCTCTTGTTCCGTTTTCTCCAGTTTTTTCACAGTCTCAGTAAGTTGGTTTTGTTGTGCAACCAGCTTTTGATGCAGTGCCGTTACTTGTTCCAGAAGAGGGCACAACGCCTCTGTCAGTATCTTTTGAATATCTGCAGTTGTGTCCTGTCTACGACTAGAACTCGCTGGGCTGGCACTTCCGACTAGAGGCTTCAGCTTCGTTTGCTTATCCTTCTCCTCCTTCTTTGGTGTCATGTTTGAGATTGTTTACTTTTGTTAAAGTTATCAAAGTCTCTAGAATCCTTCGAAGAGTCTGGTAAGTTCTTATATGTCTTTTATTTCAGTCCGCCCTGTTTCGATACAAAGTTCGTTCGTTTTCTTATCGGGGGAGAGTTCCCTCCCCCCCCCGCTTTCAAAGGGGAGGTTTTTGGCTAGTTTTCAGGGGGTTTTGCTTGAACTTTGACTCACATTTCAATGATAGACTCGGTTTGGCTCAACATTCGCTCGATCACCAAACGCTTGTCCTGGTGTGCGTTCCTAGTTCCATTCACGGATGCTCTGTGGTGGGACATTCAGGGCATGGAAAAGCCCCCCTTCGCCGGCAAGTCGCCGGAGGAAGAGCTTTCCTAGCGCCCCATGGCTGGGAGCCCAACACGAGGGCTTTGGGGGTGGTACGGACAATCACACCCCCTCCCGGCTGCAGGCTCTGGCCTGTGCCTCCCTGAGCTTCAGGAGAATGCAGCTGCCATGGCGGGCGCCAAAACCGGAACTTGCCTATAGTCTCTTCCTGTTGTAACTCAAGATCAGGCAGCTCTTTTTTCAATCAGTGATTTCAGTTTATTGGAACAGAACACAACAACAACACAAAACATGCAGAACAACCCCAACTTATATACAATTTGGAACTGGCTAAACCACACCCCTACAACAGTAAGGTCCAATCATAAGTGAGTGCTTAGGACCAATAGAGTTTGTTCCTGCCGAAAGCCATAGTCTTCCCTGATTGGTCCACTGCACAACAGAAGCCAATCAGACTGTTGATTTCAGGATACTGAGAGTCTATGGAGCTTGTGACTGAAGCTCAGGCTCATTCTACAATTCAGGCTATCCATATAACACAATACATAACACTTCCCTTTCCTTCTCTCCTTCCCCACCACCAGCCAACCTACATTTATCTGCCCCCCATCTTCAGCTTTCCCTCTTTTCCTCCCCTGGCAGCCTCTTCCTGGGAAACTCTGCATGGTGCTAGCCACAAAGCTGAGCCCAGCTGTGCAGTGGAAATCGCAATTTCCCCTGTAATCCACCACCCACACTATTTCCTCTTTTCCATCTCCTGGCAATCTGCATAAATTTACCTATCCCTTTTCTCCTCCCCACCCACCTATGCACCCACCTACCAACCTTTTATCTTTCCCCTCATCTTCAGCTACATTTATTATTTATTTACATCATATATACCCCACCTTTCTCCACAATGGGAACCCAAAGCACCTTACATCATTCTCCTCTCTTCCACTTCTCACAACAACCCTGTGAGGTAGGTTAGCCTGAGAATATATAACTGGCCCAAAGTCACCCAGTAAGCTCCCATGGCACAGTGAGATTTGAACCTGGCTCTCCCAAATCTTAGCCTGAAACTAGCCACTACACTACACTGGCTTTTGTGCACTAGCTACTGTTGGACAGCAGCAAAAAGCCAGTCTTGGGTGAGTCACGCAAGTCAAATGATATCAAGTTAGCAAGTCAGGGCGAAACTGCCTGAGAAAGGACCCTCCCCCTGACTTTTAGTGACAGAAAACAAGATTTGAAGGCTGACAATGCTGTTGTGGTTGCCTAGTAATGGTCACTGAAGGCATTAGTTTAACAAAGGTACAGATGCTGTTTCTATTATTTGGAGCTGGAATCCCCCCCACAACTATTATTGTTGTTTCTGCAAAACTGGGGCTTTTCTCAGATTTGTAGAAAGATCTTTCTTGTATGCTGATGGCTCAAATCTCTGGATTTAAGTATCCACAGATTTAGCCATGCTGAAAATTAGATATATTGACTCTGGTTGCAAGAGTCTGGGTGGCTTCTAGAATCCAGAGATAAACAATTATTCCTCAGAACACTCTTTACAGCTAAAATCCCCAGGTAAAACAATTGTTTCTCAATATTTTATTAATAACATGAAAACAGACTCAGAATTAAGGCACAGAAAACATACAAACTAACTAAATTTTTAATTGGCACAGAAAACATACAAACTAACTAAATTTTTAATTGGATGTTTGGAAGTGTATCCACATAAAAACTCCCCACAACTAGAACATTAACACAACAGGGAGAAACAGTTTTTAAAAATAGGAGAGCATTCAAAAATGCCATCTTCCATCTGTAGTTTCAAATGGTGCGGTTCACTCTACCATTCTGTTACATACACAGTCCAGGTCCAACTGTCCCAGTGCAATCCTAAATGGAGTTATACCCTTCTAAGACTATTCACTTCAATGGACTTAGAGTGGGGTAACTCTGGTAAGGATTGTACTGTGTGTTTGGACTACACTCCTGCTTCCTTCTCCCAGCAATCACAGATGCTTGGGTCAAGGCCCAGGGAGGCCTACTAGGTCCCAAAGGGCCTAGTAGGCTGTAAGCCTATTTTTTTTCATGATGGAGACATAGTTATGTGATTATGGAAATAACCTATTTTTTCTTTCTGTCATGACTTAAGAGGTTGTAAGTATAGGTTGTGATTTAAGGATCAGGGATGGACATATTAGCAGTTTGTACTAGGCCCATAGAAATGCTGCTTGCATCCTGTTTGGGGTGTGGTGTTCTGGTTCAAATTACAATCCGCACATTTTTTTTTTTACTGGCTCAGAAATAGGCTCTGAGCACACCTGAAGTTAGGTCTCTTTCTGACAAGCCCTGTTATTTCTTCCAAGCACAGCGTTCCTGAGCAGCCCTGATAGATTCGGCACCCATCTGCCAGCTCTTGATAAAGAGCTCACAGAATGACTTGCCAATGGGAAAGAGGATAAATGGCCTGAATTGAGGCTCCATTTCAGACAAAATGCTTGATATTAATCTTGTTAGGAAGGATAAGAAGGGAGGCAGGTTAGCTGAGTGCATTGCTGGCAGAAAGTCAGGCTGTGGTGTTTTTGCATTGCTGTTATGTCTGACCAGGACCCGGGTCCATACGGGAATCCAGATTCTTAGAACCTTGGTATTATCATGATGATAATTTAAATGTAGGTGCTTATTATTCCACAAGTGGATTCTCCGGTTCTATGACTCACCAAGACTCAGTATCTAGAGCTCCCAATCTGCATTTCCCGCCTAACAAAGATACTGAGGGCATTTGTTTCTTAAAGTTACAGGCACTGTTTCTATTAATTTTTGGGGAGGTATCCCCTAATTTGGGGGGGGGGGTAGATTTCAGATTTTTCTACAAACCTATCCCCTCAGATTTGTGGAAAGATATGGCTTGTCTGTTCATGACCCCAGTCTCTGGATTTAAGTATCCACAGACTTGGCCATGTTGAGAATTAGATATACTGATGATCATCTGTGGACATTAGCAGGGAATAATGCTTATCTTGATCTGGGGAGAAATTTTACCTGCCAATTTCTGCATGTCAAGCTCTTATTTAAAATTAAAATATACGCTGAGAAGTCAGATCATGGATCTCCCAAATAATCTGTAGATAAGTTGCCAAGTGGCCTGGAAAAAAATGTCCTGTCCCTTTAATAATGGATTAATGTGTGGAAATGAGCAGTTGAAATAGCATCACCTGGCAATTAATATTCCATTAAGCCTCTATAAAGAGATGGGACACTTTTATCCCACTCAGTTGGCAACCTTACCTGCTGTTTGACCCTAAAAGGCATTGAACATACACATCAGACTTATTACACAGCAACTCAAACCCTCCCACCATATTTTACGGATGCATCCCTGGCCAGTAATTGGAATACTTCAGTAGTGCATCTAGCCCCTTCCCATGCTTCAAATCATCTGTCTTGAAGCATGGCTGATAGATTGTTCAGTTAAGCATTACAAAGCAGAACCAGTATCAAAAACATTTTAAAATAGCTTCAAAAAACAGAGGAGTGTCTTTGGGGAAGGGCCATGGTTCATTTGAACAGCACATATCTTGCAAGCAGAAGACCATTGCCATCTCTTCTTTTTTTATATAACTTTATGTTTTATTTTCATTTTTTCCCCATAAACATTCCAAAAATATAACTTTTTATAACTACATACATCGTTGAATACATAAGGACAAGACAATGTTAGATATACTACATTAAACTTTGATATTTTCCCCATATATTTCTGATTTACAAATACATAACCCCTTCAGTAAAACATAAAATCCATGTATTTAGTAGGTAAGGCATTTTCTTCCTTGTTTGTTTCTGAGATGTATGAAAAAAATGCAAACCATTTTTCAACAAAATTAGATTTTAACAGTGGATTTTCTGCAGCTAATAACTGAGATGCTATCTTATCTGTTACTATCATGTCCCATACTTTTGAGAACCATTGTTTTATTGTCGGAACTTTGTCTGATTTCCATAGTTTTGCTATTAGAGTTTTCGCTGCAAATAACATTACAGAGGTTATTTCTGCTTTATATTTTGTGAAATGTACATCTTCCCAAACATTTAATAATATGGATTCAGGGGTTCTCGGGATTTGTGTTCCTATCATTTTTGCAATTATTGGGAGAATTTGGTTCCATAATAAAGTGATTTTTGGGCAATGTAGGTAGGATCCTGTTTGTCCACATCCTTTCCAGCACTTAGGCTCACTAACGGTTTTAGAATGAAATAGTCTCAATGGGGTCATATACCATCTTGCAAACAGTTTATAATTTTGTAATCTAAAATTTAGGGACTTTGTGGTGTATAGATATGAGGACCATAACTTACTCCATTGATCATCTGTTAATACTATATCACAATCAGTTTGCCATGCTTGTTGTTGCGAAGATGTAGCCTTCCAAAGGTCATAACTCAGATCTTTATATATTATTGAGATTAATCCTTTTTTACCTGTCGCTTCTTGTTTTATTAGTTTTTCAAAATTTGTAAGAGGTCTATTTGACTGATTAGATGTAATGACATGGGAAATTTGCTGAGATTGAAAACATGGGATTTTAAAGTTATACTTTTGTTCCAATTGTGTTGGCATCCAGGGATTTCCTTTCTGGCAAATATCATTAATACAAAATTTACCTATTTCCCTCCAGTTGGCATATGTTGTTATGTCTTTGCCTGGAAGGAACCATTGTTGTCCTAAAAAAGATGCCATGGGGGAGATTTTAGGAGCTAAGGTGGTTCTATTTTTATCCCAGATGTCTAGGGTAAGTTTCAAAAAAGAATTTTGAATGTCTCCTATAGGCCGTTCTTTTTAGAGCTCCACATAATCTCGTGAGTTAGGGCTGGAAGTACATATGATTTTTCAATTTGCACCCAAGCTTTTGTAGAATTGGGTGAGGCATAATGTAGCACATTTTTTAATTGTGAGGCTTCATAATAGTTTCTTAAATTTGGAAGTCCGAGACCTCCTAGTCCGAGACCTCCTAGTCTTGTTAATAATTTAATATTAATTCTAGGTCTTTTTTTGTCCCAAAGAAATTTTGTGATTGTTGATTGCCATTGACATAGGTCTTGTTCTTTTAACTTAAGTGGTATATGTTGAAATAAAAATAGAAATTTTGGGAATATTATGGCTTTTATAAGTTCAACTTTCTCTAGTAGTGACAGTCCTATTTTCGACCAATCTTGTAAATGTACTATTGACTGATTTAAGAAGAGGTTTAAAATTGAACTCGAAAAAGTCTTCTAAGTTCAGAGGCATTTGTATTCCCAAATATCTCCATGATTTCCCAACCCATTTAAATGGAAAATGGGCTGAGAGGTCATTTTTATCTGTTTTTGATAAGTATATTGGAAATAATTCTGTTTTACTTTGGTTTATTGTAAAGCCAGAAACTGCACTAAAATCTTTAATTTCGTCCATCAATTTAGTTAATGAGGTTTTTGGGTGACATAAATAAAGGACGGCGTCATCGGCACAAAGACTAAGTTTATGTATCGGCACAAAGACTAAGTTTATGTATATTTGAATTGACGTTGATGCCTTGAATGTTTGGATCATTTCGTATTGCATTTGCAAGAGGTTCTAGAGATATGGCGAATAGGATTGGTGACAGGGGGCATCCCTACCGGGTGCCTCTGGTTAGTTGTAACTCGTCTGACCTATACTTATTAATAGAAATTTGAATGGAAGGTTTTTGATAAAGAGCCTCTATGGATCTCATTACATTAGGGCCAAATCCCACTGCGGTAAGTAATGGTATCTGTACTTTATCTAAAGCTTTTTCCGCATCTAGCGCTAGTAATACTGAGGGGATTTTATGCAATTTACTGTAATGTATAATATTGAGCGTTTTTCTAATGTTATCTTGCAAGGATCTACCTGGTATGAACCCTGATTGGTCACTGTTAATGTAGTTAGTTATTATTGAGTTTAAACGAGAAGTTAAAATTGTTGAGAAAATTTTAAAGTCATGATTCAATACAGAGATAGGTCTATATGATTCAGGCTTTTGTTTATCTTTTCTTTCTTTCGGGAGAACTATCATCCTGGCTTCCGTCCAAGATTGTGGAATTTTACCTTCTGACCAATGTTCCCTCTAAGCTGTGAAGTCTTGTGAGCAAAAATTCTACTTTGTGAGCTACTGGCATTAAAGTTGTGAGTGAGCAATTTGGCTACTGCATAAATTAGTTTGCTCTGGAGCCATCTTTCCTGAGCTGAAACAAAAATGTGTGAGCTGGAAGCTAAAAAACTGTGAGCTAGCTCACTCTAACTCACCCTAGAGGGAACACTGCTTCTGACATCAAGAAGTTACAAGTATTTGTTAATGGTGTAATAAGGAGGGATTGAAATCGTTTGTAAAATTCAATAGGAATACCATCCCTACCTGGAGCTTTGTTATTTTGTATTTTAGCTATGGCTCTAGTTAACTCTTTTTCCAAAATAGGTTGATCTAAATATGTCCAGTGTTCTTCAGAAAGTGTAACCTTGAATTGTGTAGAGTCCAGAAAGTTTTGGATTTCTCTCTTTTCGATTTTATCTGTTTTATACAGCTTACTATAGTAGTTAAAGGTTTTTGTTATGTCCTTAGATGTATTTAAGATATTGCCTTGCTGATTTTGAATAGAATGTACCAATGTTGAGGATCTTTTCTGTTTTACTCTAGAGCATAGCCGGCTTATTGATTTTTGGGTTTTGATTACGTATTTTTGTTTTAAATACAAGATGTTCTTTTGCACTTTTGATATCTCTAATGCTTCCAGTTTTTTACATTCTAAATTGAGTTTTTATCAGATTTTTGTTACCCCCAAATCTCCAAACTGTTTTTTCTCCAAACTGTTGATTTTATTTTTTAATTCATTAATTACTCTATTCTTTTCTCTTTTGTAGGTTGCAGCGATTGAGAGAAGCTTGCCCCTTATGACTACTTTGAATGCGTCCCAAATATTTTCTTGAGATGCTTCACAATTTGTGTTGAATTCAAAATATTGTTTTATTTCATCTGCAATTTTGTCACATGTTATTTCGTCTTGAAGCAATAATTTATTTAAGGTCCAATTTGGGCCTTTTCTATCTTGAGATTTATCCATAATTGTACATGAGACCCATGCGTGATCTGAAATAAAGCAATTTCCTATATTTGAGACTGGTATTTGAATTAATAATGATTTAGAAACTAATAAGTAATCTATCCTAGAATATGTTTTGTGGACCACAGAAAAAAAGTGTATTCCCTTGTACCTGGGTTAAGTGTTCGGCATACATCTCCTAGGTTATATTTCTCTGAAATATCTTTTAGCTGTGATACTTGGAACTTATGTTTTGAATCATGTGGTGATTTATGTGTCTTATTGATTCTAGGATCTATAATAAGATTCATATCACTTCCAATCACTACTTCTCCTTGTTGAAAGCCTTTTAATTTTTCTAATGTTTTTTGAATAAAGGTTAACTGACCTGTGTTTGGGGGCATATACTGAGGCAATTGTTATTGGTGCTCCATTTAATTCACCTTTGATAAATAGGTATCTTCCTCTTGGGTCACTTTGTACTGCTTCACATTTAAATGGGACATTTTTAGAAATTACAATGGCAACTCCTCGTGCCTTTGATGATCCTGGTGATTGATAAGTTTGGGTAAATCATTTTGATTTTAATACTTGTGTGACTGTTTTTTTTGTAATGGGTCTCTTGAAGGCAGACAAAGTTCGGCCTTTCATTTGTTATAGTGTTTGGAATTCTTCTAAGTTTAATGGGGTTGTTTAACCCTCTGTAGTTCCATGAGTAAAATGAGTAGTTTTGTGTCATTTTTAATGAAAGAATCAAGATAATCTAATAAAGTCCTTATCCACTATCGTTGTTCTAATTATATCCTTTCCGATAACAATTAACTGTTAACCTAAAGAAGCAAAAAAAATATAAAAATAAAATTAAAAAAACTTCTAGGAACCAGAACAGTTAACCTTATCACTATCTAACTAAACTCTTCCACTATATAGAGTGGATCAGGCTCGGTGATCTCCGCTCACTTGGCAGGGACAAGGGTGTTTTTCTTTCGTACACCCTATCAACCCATTAAACAATTAACGAGAGAGGCAACCTTTTAAAGTAGACATTAAACCTCCCCCCCCCAGTTACTTTGATTTGTCCCTGTTTTCTGACTCTGAGAGTACTAGCTATAATTCTTACCAACTCTGTTGTTCTGATGCAATCAAAATCACCTTTCTATTAAGTGTGATGAGCCTATTATTTACTCATTATATACTTTTCATTTTTTTGATATTGTTTGCAGTTGAACTTTCAGATATGTAGTTTTCCTTATAGTTAGTACTTGCCTAACTTATTTCTATATTTTAACTGCTTTCTTTTGAATTTTGTAGTGCCATACACCTTTAGTCAAGAAATCATCTTTCTTTAAGTATAGTGTTAACCAGTGTGCATATATATATATTCATACTTATACCCTCTCACTCATAAATGCAGGCCACCCTCCTTCCCATACACACCTGCTTACATACCACCATCCACACACTCGCATTTATAGTTTTTTCTTTTTCTGTTGTAAAATTTGAAATAGAACCAGTATGCTATCAATGTTCTTCTATTACACTTATAAAACTACCGAACCATTATAAAATATTGCTGATATAAACTACTAAATATATATTAAACAACCAGAAGTTAACGTCTGTGCCTTTTTCATTAACTATAAAAATATAGTGTATAATGTGTAAATAAACTCCTTTAAAATATATATATATATATAGTGTTATTTTTGTATTTTTTAACTATGAGATACAACTATATCTCTAAAGCCATTAAACTTTTATAAAATATTGCTAGTGATTCATACTAAAGAACACAGTAAAGATTTTAAGTTGTGCTTTTTGAGCACCTAACTCATGTCATCATAAGTTTCCTGTTTAGCAATCTAGGAATCTTTTACCCAATACAGACATATTCATTAAACAACCAAAAAATAGCATATTTGCAGTTTATAATCATAGAGAGATAGTGCAATATGTTTGAATCAACCTCTCTTTTTTATGTGCATATGAATTATGTTTTGTTCTTATATATAGATATCCTTTAATGCTCTCTCACATATCCATATGCATATAAATTTACACTCACCCTCTCATCTATATATCTATATATATATTTGCCTTAACATTTATAATATAACCAATAAACTGTCAATATTTTACCACTTTACTTAACTATTTTAAAATATTACTAGTGAATGATTATTAATAACACTTTAACCGTTGTAAATTGTGCATTTAAAATGCTTGAATCTTGTCTTCTTAGGCTCAATCACCTGTGTGACAGTCTGAGAGTCTTTTACTTTGAATACTAAGAAAGTGTTCTGTCTAGTGTTCTATTATATACTTAACGTTCCAATGCAGCTTCTTCCTCCGGGGAGAGTTTAAGTTTGAGAGCTGAAAGCAGAGCAATTCCCATTTTGACATCTGAGGCTTGGAACGTAATGCCGTCTTTGTAGACCATTATGTTGGATGTCGGGCTCCATCTAAAACGGATCTGTTCTGTTACAAGTTTGGCCGAGACAAACTTCAGCCGTCTTCTCTTCTCTAGGGTTTCCTGAGGGAGATCTAAAAGGACTTGTATTTTCTTCCCGTTTAAGGTTAAGGCTTGAGATTGGCGTGCTTCTTTCAGTATCCAATCTCTTGTTCGCATGTAAATAAATTGAACAAGGATGTCTCTGGGGTGGTTAGGTTTAGCTGAGGCTAGAGGACCTAGACGATGAGCTTTGGCTATCGCCGGTGCGACACCATTTTCCAAGTTTAATATTTTTGCTAGCCATGTAGAAAGGAATAAAGCCAAGTCTGACATACCTTCCGCATCCTCTGCTATCCCGCGGAATTTCAGATTTTGAAGTCTCCATCTGTTTTCCATTAGTATCTTTTTTTCTTGCAAGGTTTTTTCTGAGTCCCATAAAGTTTTTATTTCTTCTTGCATCTCAGCACCATTCATGTAGTCTTCTTCTGCTGTTGTAGAGACTTCTTTTAATCCTTCTTCCAGCTCCTCCAGTTTCAAATGGACTGGACGGAGCATTTCCGTCATCGATTCTTTGAAAAACTGTTGAATATCTTTTTTAAGCTCGGTTAGGTCTTTTCTGCAGAGCGGGGCTTCTTCTCCTGGTGTGGATTCTGTCGCGGCCGTCATCTTAGTTGAAGTACTGTTCCTGGGGCCTGTAGCTCTCGTTGTTCTTTCCGCGGTAAAATAGGTGGTCACGGATTCCAAGTTTTTTGCAGATGAGTGATTTTTCGCTCCACCAGTTTTGCCCATGATCTATAGATATCTTGTTTATCTCAGAGCGCTGATTTTTGTAGCTAGGGAGGGGGGGAAAGTGGGAGCTCAACGGCTATGTGACTGCCATCAACAGTGTCGCTCCGCCCCCACATTGCCATCTCTTCTTAAAGGATCTCCAGAAGCAAGTGTTGGGGTCCTGAAACCTTGGACAGCCACTCCCAGTTCATATTGTTCTGAGTCAGTATAAAGCAGCTCCACATACACATGAAATACTTGAAGCTGCCTTATACTGAACCAGACTCTTGGTCAATCAAGATAGAACAAGAGGGGTAGCCATGTTAGTCTGTCTGCAGCAGTAGAAAAGAGCAAGAATCCAGTAGCACCTTAAGGACTAACAAAAGTTGTGGCAAGGGGAGGAGCTTTTGTGAGTATCTGAAGAAGTGAGCAGTGACTCATAGAGTCACAGAGTTGGAAGGGGCCATACAGGCCATCTAGTCCAATCCCCTGCTCAATGCAGGATCAGCCTCCAGCATCCCTGACAAGTGTTTGTCCAGCCGCCGCTCAGAAAAGCTCATACCCTGCCACAAATTTTGTTAGTTTTTAAGGTGCTACTGGACTCTTTTTCTTTTCTATTGGTCCTTCAAGTTCAGTATTGTCTACTCACACTGGCAGTGGCTCTCCAGGGTCTGATGCAGAGGCCTTTCACATCACCTACTGCCAAATTTGTCAAACTGGTGATGCCGGGGATTAAAACTGGGACCTTCTGCATGTCAAGCAGATGTTTGTTGTTGTTGCCATAAAGTCACCGCTGATTTATGGTGACCCCATAGGGTTTTCCAGGCAAGAGACATTTGGAGGTGGTTTGCTATTGCCTGCCTCCATGTCATGAGCCTGGTATTCCTTGGTGTTCTCCCATCCAAACACTAACCAGGGCTGACACTGCTTAGCTTCTGAGATCTGGCAAGATCAGGCTACTCTGGGCTATCCAGGTCAGGGCTGTCAAGCAGATGCTCTACCATATATGTTCACAGTGACATACCTGGTTTCTGAACAACTGTTTTTTGCCCAGAACTGTCCACCCATGAATGTGATCTGGGAGAGAAGATTGTACATCTACACAAAACACAGCAAGAACACTTTGGCAGCAGGTTTGTTGCTCGGATTATGCATGCCAGTTATGCACCCTGGGGTTAGTCCAAGATGTCTGTAGGCAATAACCATTCCAACACTAAATATTATGGGCAGGATCCAACAAAACTTAAGCATTTTAATGTCTCATCCATTTTGATGGGACAGGTAAATATGGGCTTTAATCTCTACCACTGAAACCAACGGGGTTTTTAAAAAATGCTTAACTGGAGTTGTATCATGCCCAGAGAGTTTAGAATTTATGAGTTAATCAAGAAAGGAAAAAGCGTAACAAAGAAACTATCAGCATGAATGCAAAGCTGTAGCCTTATTTTCTCTGCTAGAAGTGATGCCAGATGTGAAAACAAATACTTTACAGCATGAAATTAAACAGCAAGGGAGGCCATTTATATGCCTATGACAGTGATGCTATTTTTCACAAGGCTTCAGGTGGTGCAAGAATGTATTTCTGTCTCAGCCAAAGGTGTGGAAGGCTCTGGAAGGAGAGGAATAAATATCCAGCATTTGAAACTATTGTTAACCAATCACTTAGAAATTCTTGTTTCTGTATGTTTTTCCTACCAAGGCAACTATTATCATCTGGGGACTTATTTATGAGGCAAAAAGGGCATAGGAGGAAGGGTTAAACCACCCACCTCAGCTTTCTGGTCTCAAATGAATCGAGGGAGGTAGTTCAAGCTTATAAGGGCATAACCCCTACTTAGGATACAGAGTTTAACAATACAAGAGATCTGTTCACAAACCTGTATCATCTTTTCCAGTTTGACCCAAACCTTCAGGACACTCTGCTAGAGCTAACAGAACTATTATCCCTGTTTTTCTCTTAACGTGACCTTTGTTCAGAACTCCATCCTAACCAGCAGCTGTTCAGCTCCTACTGTGATGGATAATTGCCTGCTCAGATCTGGGTCAAGGAACCTTCCACTCAGCATTCTAAATCAGAAAAGCTCCAACTATGGTTGCTGATGCTTTTTCAGGAAGGTCTCCAGAACCTTTGACAGTGGTGATGTGATGATGCTTTCCTACCATGGGGAAAGTTTCCCCAACCAGGAAAAGTGTTGATAATTCTGACCCAAACTTGATGTGTGATAGCAGAAGATCCATATATTTAAATGTGAAACCATCTCTAGCATACAAAAGGGTGGAAAGGCAAGGGTCTTAATTTTAAGAGGAAAATGAAGTGAGGAGTGCAGAGTCTTTCCTGTGCCTGCCACGTACTCCTGCCAGCTCTTCCCATCAGGGACTCTTTTCCCGGTTGAAGAGATTTTAGCAGGGAGAAAAGGCTACAGCAAGTAGGGTGGTTGAAAGCCACCATGGGGCCCCCAGACAAAGATTCCATCTGGGCCCCCATATGACCCTGATCCAAAACAAATCATTTGGGTGGCTGTTACCATACAACTATAATTATAATAATAACAGAAGAATCTGCACGTCCATCTGTCTGTTCATTTGTGGCAGACATTAATTCATCAGAAAATAAAACTAGGAATCTCAAAATTGGCCACCAGCTTCCAGATGATTGTGGGAATTCCAGGGCCCCAAAATGAAAGGAACTGGAATATCCTGGCCTAGGTTATTTCCAGACCACCCTCCCCAATGCTATTTGCAATGCAAGTTAACTAAGCTCTAATTTCTGTTCCTCATTCATTACCACTAAAGCAGATTAACATTCTATTATCATGCATGTAAAGGGAGGAGGGAGCATCATTTACTACTTTGATAGATTATAGGGAAATATTAACTCCCCCCTTCTCTTCATAATATAACAAAGGTTTTCTGCTATACTACAGTTAAATACATTCTAAATCACCAACCAGGATGGATGAGAAAAAGTTGAGACCAAGACTGAAAAATAAGGGGGGGGGGGGGGAGAGAAAAATTATAAGTGGGAATAGAGGAATGGCAGATCATGAAAGAAAGAGAGCAATACGAGGGAAGTGAAAACAGAGAAATTAAGGAAAAGGCAACAAAATTATTTTTTAATAATGCTATCGCATACTAACAGGGCTGCCCCTTTGCAAGACCTGGCTGTACAGACTAAACTATGGAGCTGGGTGGAACTAAAGGAAGAGGGAAACCATAGACTGCTAGAAATAACAACCTTGTTAAGAGGCAGCATCCTGGCAATGACTGTAGCTTGTCCTGGCTGGTCTTGCCTTGCTCCAATGCCTTCTTGGGTGAGGGGTTTAGTAGGATCTGAGAAACAAGGGCTTCCCTCAGGCTTCTAGTGAAGGTTGCAAGAAGGCCCTGCTAGCAGAGGCAGAACAACTTATTTACTGTGCTATGCCTTTTTGGTGCCCCTAGTGGCTACAGTGCAGAACTGCATTAGAAAAAAAGTAAATGTGTTCAGTGACTGCAGCATAACCCTAGCTTCAGGGGCCTTCTAGCTGCCTTGAGCTCTGGGAATTTGTCCCCCCAGCCCCCCTCTCAGCAATCCTGATGGCAAGAGGGGCTGCCGGGAGGTAAATGGCAGGTGTATGATGGGCAACACTCATTGCCCATATTCTCCCATTTGTTACTGGGTCCCCTCTCCTCCTTTTTCTATGCAACTGGGGCAGTTCCATGTTTGAAACATTCTGAAATGCCACCAATACATCTAGCATAGCCCTAAAATTCCAAGTGAATAATTTCCTTTTTCAAAATTTGGAAAGGGAGGTTGCTAACTTTTTTGTGGAAGGGCTTTGTGTCTTTAACAGCTCCATGGCAAGGAACATTCAGCACATACCTGAAATGCACCAAGTATTATTGTGAGATGCCATGGCTGTTATTCTTACCCTTAGCTTTTCTACTATTCCTCTTACCCACTATCCCTGCCACATGCAAAATTAGAGTCCTGCTGCCTATATTCAGTGAGGAAGGACATTGGGTGTGAAGACTAAAGTGGAGGTAACAACTGCTGTAGCCTCACCAGGTCTCAGTGTATTTAAAAGCATAGGTGCTCTTTTAGGGAGAGCATCTGGCATTGGCATGCTGGGTGTTCAAGACCCCAGAACTCTGCCAGAAAAAGTTGGCCACTATATCACTGAGGAAGCTGCCAAGTGTTAATAGGGAGCTCTCAATAGTATAGGGCAGGGGTGACCAAACTGTGGCTCGGGAGCCACATGTGGCTCTTTCACACATATTACCCGTTGACTACGAAAATGTGTGATTTAATTGATATATGTTGTCTTCCCTTACCCCCAGCATTGTTAGTCCCATGTGAAATTCATGAGTAACTGTACATCGCTCAGAGCCGGGAGCTCTGCATGGATTGAGCGATTAATAAATGGAAAGATTGATGATGATGATGATGATTATTATTATATTGTGCGGCTCTTGTCAGGGCAGCTGGGGAAGTGAAGGGGAGGCTCCCTCCCATCTATTTGCTTTCTTTGTTTCTCTCTCTCTTTCCACCTCTTTCCTTCTTCCTTTTCACCTCTCTCTCTCTCTCTTTCTCGCTCTCTTAAATAAATATCATTAGCAAAACAAATAAATATAATTGAACTTAATAAATATCATTATCAATGTCTGTTTTTTGGCTCTTACATTGAGCAAGTTTGGCCACCTCTGGTATAGGGCCTCTGCCAGGAAATTAGGCAGCAACACAGGTGCTTTGGTGCTGCCAGTTCACCATCAAAGGATATTAACATTTTCTAAAGGGAGATGGTACAAAACACTTGGACAATAAAATGAGATGCAAGACACAAATATAATTATCTGGATACGACATCATCTATCCAGCAGGTGGTGGTCTCTGCTCTCAAGCAGAATAGCCTGTAGGTTGCTGCTCTTTCTCAGCCCATGACTGCACACAACAAAGAAAAGGCATGTCGTGGTCTTTGGGGAAATCTTTTGCAGAGAACTAGATTGTTGTCATGCATCTTCCCATACTTACAGACTCCAGCTTTATCTGGACGAAATGGAAACTCACCTGGAAGGAGTGGGATCTTAAAGCACTGGTTTCATCTGCTATGTTGGGGGGATGTGTCTCTCAATTGTTCTTCCTTGGTGGGAGGCATGTATACAAACCTGAACTATTGTGCTGATGTGTCTGAGATGTACAAGCAGGTAAGGCAAACAAATGTCCAGTGCCCTAATCACAATGTGAAACACTGGCTCTGCTACACAGTGAGAGAGAAACAGGTGAATGCCATTTCCCTGCTCAGCTGAAAATAGCCACTCTGGCCCACAGTCTTCCTTTCCCATTTGCAGGGTTTTTTTACTGTCCCCCGAGTCCTGCCACTTTCACAGCAGAGTGATCTGCTGACATTAGCAGGTGATAATAAGTGTCTTCGTGCCAAGAAAAGCTTTACCTGCTGATCAAGCAGCTGAGAAAGGTCCAAGAACAGGGCACAGACTATGGGGGGAAGTCAGGTGGCAATTCTCCTCATTATAACTTGAGGGTATGCACACACTTTTAACAACTTTGAGCACTACTTTTTTTAAAAAACAAAAAGACACTTTACCTTTGAACATTTGCTAAAGTGTTCAAATGCTGCCTGGTCCACAGCAATGCTTTAGGAACCTTCCCAGGCTGTCTGGAGAAAAAGAAAGAAAGAACCTTTTTGCTGTCATCTGATCTCCATGCTGCTGTTTTATAGGGAGCAAAACAAACTCCTTGTCTAATTTTTTTAAAAAATGTTATATTTGGCTCATTGCTTGGGAATACTGCAACCAATGTTCCCTCTAAGCTGTGGAGTCTTGTGAGCAATAATTCTACTTTGTGAGCTACTGGCATTAAAGTTGTGAGCGAGCCATTTGGCTACTGCATAAATTAGTTTGTTCTGGAGCCATCCTTCCTGAGCCAAGACAAAAATGTGTGAGCCAGAGGCTAAAAAACTGTGAGCTAGCTCACACTAACTCAGCTTAGAGGGAACACTGACTGCAACAATCCCTGCTAGCTTTCCTCATCTATTTGTTTTTTTAAATGTGTTGTTGCTCAGTCGCAAGCAGGTGGTGGTCTCTGCTCTCAAGCAGAATAGCCTGTAGGTTGCTGCTCTTTCTCAGCCCATGACTGCACACAACAAAGAAAAGGCATGTCGTGGTCTTTGGGGAAATCTTTTGCAGAGAACTAGATTGTTGTCATGCATCTTCCCATACTTACAGACTCCAGCTTTATCTGGACGAAATGGAAACTCACCTGGAAGGAGTGGGATCTTAAAGCACTGGTTTCATCTGCTATGTTGGGGGGATGTGTCTCTCAATTGTTCTTCCTTGGTGGGAGGCATGTATACAAACCTGAACTATTGTGCTGATGTGTCTGAGATGTACAAGCAGGTAAGGCAAACAAATGTCCAGTGCCCTAATCACAATGTGAAACACTGGCTCTGCTACACAGTGAGAGAGAAACAGGTGAATGCCATTTCCCTGCTCAGCTGAAAATAGCCACTCTGGCCCACAGTCTTCCTTTCCCATTTGCAGGGTTTTTTTACTGTCCCCCGAGTCATGGCTGCAGGCACCGTCTGCATTGATCTTGGATCCCAGGAATGTGAATTCTGTCACTGCTTCAATGACTTCCCCTTCTATTTGCCAAGGAGTGATGGGGCCGGATGCCATGATCTTAGTTTTTTTATGTTGAGTTTCAAGCCAAATTTTTGAGCTCTCCTCTTTGACCCTCAGCAAGAGGCCTTTTAGGTCCTCTTCACTTTCTGCCACTAGAGTGGTATCGTCTGCATATCTGAGGTTGTTGATGTTTTTCCCGGCAATCTTAATTCTGACGTGATTCATCCAGGCCGGCATTTCGCATGATGTACTCTGCATATAAATTAAATAAGCAGAGTGACTCGACCCACTCAGCCTAGAGGAAGTTGACAAATTGCTCCTAGCTGTCTGTCCTACCACTTGCTGCAGTTTCTACTGCAGAGATTCTCAGGGACTTTGATTCTGTTTTGTGGGGATTCTATTCTTGCTTTTTTTGCTGTTATTTCCCTTCCATTGAAAACCTTCTTTGGGGGGCCATAACTCAAACTCCGTAAATCCTATCTTCATCAAACTTGGAAAACCGGTAGAGCAGACTTACCCAGAGGTTCACTGCAGGTTTGGTGTCTCTAGCTTTCACAGGATCCATTCTATACACCCCTGAAACTCCTGAATGTGCACCTGTCATTTCCCCAGAAAGCAGTTTCCTGGGGACATTTTCTTGGGGGGGGGGGATAATGTGGACCCTGTAAATCCAATCATCACCAAACCTGGAGGGCAGGTAGAGGAGAGTCAGCCAGAGATCTCCTGCATCTTTGGTGCCTCTAGCACACCCAAGAGGGCCATTCTATCACATCACAAACTTCACAGACTGAACCAGTTCATCTAGCATCAAAACGTTTGTGATGGTCTATGGTTCATGAACCACACATGCCACGAGCCATGAACCAAACCAAACTGTGTTTTTTGGGTTCGATCCCATCCCTAGCTGTAGCAGCTCCCAGCACAGTCTTTTCATCTGGTTGTAAGTGGAATTCTTTTCAGTTCCCTTACATGGAAGGGCATCTTCTGAATAGTTTCTTGAGCTGGTGTGAACCAGCATTGTTCAGCTGATTTCACTGATGTGACACACATAGATATCAGCTTGGGATATGGCCCTTTTTGTTTTGAACAGCAGATCTCTGTAAGTGACTCCTTTGACATTTCCCTGATTTGCTGCAAGGCATACAGAACAAGAACAGGTTTATAGGTTGTCACATGACACCCTCCTGCTGTTTTAGAAATATGTAGGACACAAGTTCTCCAAGGAGGTGTTATCCTCAATTTAAAAGCTTGGGAGTTACTGATCTTCCCCTTGTGATACTTTCATTTGCAAACAGATCTTAACAATTAGATATTCATTTATTCATGATATCTCTCCATTGCTACCAAACAAACAAAATGCCTCTCTACCAGCCATGAAGCCAGGAAAATCAGGGCCAGTAGAAAGAAGAGATAACAAAGAGGTGGAAACTTCTGATGGTGAAACAATTAAAAAATAAGATCTGAAAGGTGTGGTGGCTGTTTTTCCTATCTTTCTCAAAATATGGAGCTGACCTGCATGTGTGTTCTGTTGAGATAAGGTGCTGAATATGACAAATGTTGAAGTGTAGAAAAGAGAGAAAGCTAAAACTTTGTGAAACTCAAAGAGAAGGACAAAAAATGCAGTTCTTTTAGACCATAGCCTAGATTCTTAACCTGTTGGGAGCAATGTTCCCTCTAAGCTGTGGAGTCTTGTGAGCAAAAATTCGACTTTGTGAGCTACTGGCATTTAACGTTGTGAGCGAGCGATTTGGCTCCTGCATAAATCAGTTTGCTTTGGAGCCGTCCTTCCTGAGCGAAGAGAAAAATGTGTGAGCCGAAGGCTAAAAAATTGTGAGCTAGCTCACACTAACTCAGCTTAGAGGGAACGCTGGTTGGGAGGACTGCTTGGAAAAATGCTGGAGCCCTAAATGGACTCCAAAAGCACCACTGCTAAAAGAGATGCATCAGCTTAGCTTGTTCCACCCCATGAATTTTTGGTCTTTATCTTCTTCATCCAGCTTTATCCCCCAAGAGGAGCTCTGGTGGGAACTGAGCAAGAAGCTGATGGGAGAAAGAAGGTGCTCAGTTTTGGTTACTACTCATAGGAGCTCTACCCATCATTGCCTTCTCACCTTTTCCAGCTTCACTAAACTATCTACTGTGCACCGGGAAGCTCCATCCTCCCACTTATCAGACTCTTCAGATGAGAAGCACAGGGCCAATTTCTCCCCTAGCATTAGTGCAGGATCCAGCCAGCATCTTTCTCTTGCTCCTTCTAAAACTGCACTCTAAGGGCCAAATTACACATGATGGTTGTTTGGGCTCTCTGACCTGAATTTTAGTCATTCACATGTTAGCTGCAAGTTCCCAACTGGGAACTCAATTCCCAAGCACATGGGGCCCCAATTTGGAACCAAAGTGTACAGGGAAAATGGGTTTCTGCATTTTCCCAACCCAAAATGGCCTGCAACAATAGAGGTAAGGCTGTGAGTGGTGTAATAAAGAGCATTCTTGCTAAGTAGTTCATTCATATCACTTCAGTCCTTGATACTGACTGCACACCAGCCAAAGAGAGCATTGCTCTCAGCCATGAAGGTACATCATGAAAGTAAATTTAGAAGCAGAGGCCAAAGTCTCAAAAGGTTGGGAAGCACTGGTCTACAAAGGTTTGCTATAAACATTTAGGAACTTCCTAACCCTAAAAGCTCCTCTGCATAATCTGTTGAGTTTCTGAAAGCCTTGGGTCACTAAGAAAAGGCTGGGCAGGTACCTGTCGTAGATGCTTTTCGAACGTTCCGCTTCAGGCCTGAGAGATGGATTGGAATGATACAATGAGGTCCCTGCCACACGGGGGGAAAGGAACGGGCGAAAGTGCGGCTTTATAAAGCCACACCAAAAGAAACACACGGCAGCGGGATCACAGTGATCCCTTGAGCCCCGGCGCATTCCCTCCCCGGCACGATCAGATGCCGGGGAAAGCGACAGTGGGGAATGGGAGACTGCCGAACTGCGCATGTCTGAGCATGCGCAGTTCAGCCAGGAGCCAGGGATGCGCCAGCAGAAGGACGCTCCGGCGATCCCACGGCCGGCCTTGAGGCGGCCACGCTGGAAGAACCACCTCGGTAGGTGGTGTATTTTTGCTGCGCCTTTTCAGGGGTTGGGACGGATCGGGGACGGGTGTGCACCACTTCCCAGATGTTGCGGTGAGATTGCGCCCGTTTGCTGCGCCCCCAATCCGTCCCTCTCCCGGGCCAAACCTTTACGTGTGACCGGGGCCTGAGTGATTCTATGATTCTGCAACTCTAAGCAGGCTTGTCATAAGAAAAGCTGTGTGAATTGACTCTGTTGTGCTCTAATGATAGCCAGACAAATACTGTATCCACCATTGAATTTAATGTTATTTCTGAAATAAACTAAATGCTCCTTTTTCTTGTTCAAAGCTAATACATCCACCACAGGCTATAGTTATAGTACCAAGCTGATGCCAAATTAAGAACATAATAGAAAGTACTTAGAACTGAAGAATGGTTACAACATGTTGGCCTTTAGCAGGGGTAGAGCATCTGCCAAAAGCTCCTTTTGTCTTAATAAGTTGTGACATTTTAAGGACACCACCACAGACAGAAACCTGATTAGAGTGGAGGAGCCACACTCTTCCTACACAGATCCAGACCTGACTGAGATTAGGTTAATTACAGGAAGGAACCGGCTTCTCCTCTCCAGACACACAGACACAGATACACGCACACAGAATCAGGTTTCCAGTCCCATGTAACGAATTCATAGTAAATGTGGAAATCTGAAAAAAGGAGGCCTTTCAAAATTGGAGTTAGAATAAAGGAGGTTGGTTTGGTTTAGTTAATTGTTATTTTCCTCACATACCATCACATAAAATCAATCTGTAGAGAGGATATTTGTGGACAGGATGGATAGGATTTGCAGGCGAAACTAATAAAATGAGGGCTGTGCCTGCCTTTCATAAGGAATGCTCTTTTCACCTCATCTCACCTTATGAAGAAAGCAAGCTTCTGTGCAATAAGTAATCATGACAAAGGAATCAGCAGAGTTCAGTTTGGGATAGCACTGGCCCTTAACTGTTTAAACACTGAACAAATGTTAGTGGAAAGCAGCCCAGCAAGCCTCATAAAAGATGCCAATGATTAGGCAACAAGGCCTGGTGAAAGTACAATAATCTGTGGCTGGGAGTTTCCCACATGACACTTATTATTTGGCTTTAGCCCCCCACCCCCACCCCAATGGCTGATGACATTGTTCCAAATAGATTGCAGAAGTTCTAACCTGCCTCTTTCTTCCTTCACTGGTTGGTGCATGCAAAATTCTTGAAAACAACAAGGGGCTGGATACACTGTAGAGTCAATGATATCTTTTGGGTTGAAAGTCCAAATACACTGCCTTTTTGCCTTAAGCACAAGCATTTTAGTCTGCCACACTACTGCTTTTTCATATGGTTTGGGAAGGAAGAGACTATTGTGGATGGGAGCAAGTAAAACTATTTCACCTTAGGAAGGGCTGACATTTACGGTAATGAACTGGTGTGATGGAGACAGCTAGGCTGGGAAGATCTCACTGGTCCTAGATCAATAAGTTTTCATATCCCTGGATGAAAATAAGAAATCCCTCTGATGTGAGTAGCATAAGCTTATTGGTTACTATATTCCAGAGGCCAGACTGACCCAGTTCCTCTGATACATATGGGGAGAGGAAATTGAAAAGGAGTTGTGCTCTCCCTCTCTCTCTTTCTGTGTGCATGTGTGTGTGTGAGAGAGAGAGAGCTGGGGAGCTTCCTCTATGCATACACCCATTCTGTCCAGCACAGTGGTGGTGGTGGGAGACATGTATGTTCAACGCTGGATGACATAATAGGATCTGTCATTGATTGAAACATCTTCGGCACATGGAGCATGTGACAGTATCATCAGTGAACAATCTCATAAGTGGGGGGTAGCATCAGTGTATCAGGGATGCTATGGGTATATCTGGTAGTTCTTTGTTGCCTGTTAGTTTCCACAGCTCTGCTTGTGGTGCTGCCTTTACTGATGGTTGAGCACAAGGCTGTGACTGTTATACTTGTGCTGGCTTTCAAACAATGTACCAGGACTGTAGGATCACATTGCTGCCTCTTACTGAATTCTGTTGCTTTCATATGGTTTGTTAACTGGTTAAAATAAATATAATTTTTCATTACCCTGGTTACATGTAGATTAGATCACTGCAACGTACTCTACATGGGTCTGCCCTTGAGAAGTGTTTGGAAACTAGGGTTGCCAAATAATTTTCACTCACCGGCGGGGGAGGCTGCGTCCCGTCCGGGAGCAGTCCGCATGTGCGCGCGCGCCGCCGCGACATCACCGGAAGTGACGTCAGACGCCACTGACGTTGGGGG
>NW_015163095.1:1228280-1233545 GCF_001447785.1 Gekko japonicus | reverse complement strand
TTCCCGCCCAAAAGCTCCACTATATCAAACAGCCCTTCCCGCCCAGGAAGTGACTCTCCCTCCTGCAGCATTCTGGGGCAGATCTCCTCACAGCCTTGATGGACTTCCTGTCCTCTCTAGGGAGCTGCCCTCTGACTACTGGTTGGAGACAGGAGGGGGGGAATGAGGAGGAGACTAGGCCAAGGCCTACCTCAGGTTTGATAGTCCCCTCCTATCTGGCCCACACCAACTTAAACATAGGCATACAATGGCGTTTCTCCACAGGGACCATATCACTCCAGGCTTGCCACATCTACACTGGCTCCCAGTTTGTTGCTGGGCTTGACCTTCAAAGCCCTATACATTTTGGGAGGACAACAGTCCTGCTTTGGGTGTTCCTGCCTTCTGAGATTAAGTAGGTGGCAACTTGGGAGAGGGCCTTCTCAGTCATGGCACCAAAGCTCTAAGACTCTCTCCCCAGGGAGATTCATCTGTCCCCTTCTGTTACCATTTTCTGCCAGTGGGTGAAGACTTGTTTTGTTTCATTTGGAATGATCCCTCCTTCCTAAACTTTTTAAAATAAATAAAACAGTGTTTTAATTACTGTTTTTATGTTTTGTATGTACTTTTTTATATATATAAATTTTTATTATGAATAAACAACAGATTTACAAAGAAATTGAACATATAAATTGATAAACAACCATGCTAAACAACATTGTATACACAATTCTGTCCAAGGGTAGTTCTGATTTTAGTTACATAGCTTCAATAAAACTAACCGTCCATGAATATCAACCAACAATAAAATTACGTAGCGCTGAAGTGTCCGTTAAAACAATTTTTGCAAAATCTGAGTGTTTCCAGAAGAATTCTACAAAGGGAGACCATTTTTTTTCAAAGGTCTGTCTGCGTTGGGGTGCATTTGCGTGGTCCACCTCCACTGTTATTTTGTCAAAAACAAAAAAATCCCAGGACTTGAACAGCCATTCGGAGATAGAGGGGGTGTCTGTCGACTTCCATTTCGCTGCAACAAGTGTCTTAGCCGCAGTCAATAAGATGGCTGCAAGCTCTCGTTCATATGGAGATATATTGATCTGGGATGTATCCCAGATGTTAAGCAGAACTGTTTTCGGGGAGTGAGGGATTTTATTGTTAATAATTGAATTAATTATCTTAATTATCCGTGACCAAAATTTAGATATAATTGGGCAAGTCCACCAGGTGTGTAAATAGTCACCTTTGAGCCCGCATCCTTTCCAACAGGTAGAGGGGCAAGAGGAAGTAACATGTGACAGGGGTTTTATACCACCGGGTCACTAATTTTATAGTTATCAATTTAATGTTTAAACAGGGTGAGGTATATACCGAAGAGTTCCAAATTTTTCCCCATTCAGTGTTGTCAAGTGTTTGTCCTAAGTCCTTATGCCATGCGATCTGATATTTTAATAGACTTGGGTTTTTGAGGTTAAGTAGAATTGAATATATTTTTGAAATAAGGCCTTTGATGGTAGGAGAGGGATTGTTCAATATTTTTTCAAATTCTGTGAGTCTTAGACGTAATTTGTTACCCAGTTTTGAATTAATTAAGGCATTCAGTTACCACTATTCAAACCAAGGCAAAACCGTAGAGTGTGTGTTTTCTAATACTAATTTGGGTTTGAGATAGCCGTGGGAGGTGACATCAATAAATCTTGTGAGATGTAGTTGGCGCCATAACTTGTAAGAAAGCAGATTTTGAGCTGGTTCAAACCATGACTGCCCTGTGAAATTCGTTAGCGGAGAGATAGATGGTGGTAAAAGATGGTTGTATTTATTCCAAGATTTTAAAGTATTTTTAATAAAAATGCTGGGAGAAGAGACATGTTTGGCTTGTGATTTGTAATTCCATAAAATTTCTTGGAAAGACTGAGTGGGGAGTGTTGAGTCTTCTATTATTTTCCAATCAGCCAAATATGAGGGTCGGTAGTGTTTAATTAATGGAATCATAATATATTTGTAAATTGGGGATAGCAAGGCCCCCTTCTCTAAAAGGTTTGGAAGCAGTTACAAAATTTATTCTTGGCTTTTTATAGCTCCATATAAAGGAGTTAATGTCTCTTTGCCATTTTTGAATGAGTGAAACAGGTAAGGTTAATGGGAGGGCTCTAAGATAAAAGATAATTTTTGGTAATATCATTGCTTTAATTAACTTAATACGTTCTAATAGTGTGAGATGTAGAGTATTCCATTTTTTAAGAAGGGAATTGATGTGTATTGAGATATTTATGTGGTTGTGTTGCAACAGGTCTTTGAAATCCAAAGGAATTTGAATGCCAAGATATCTAAATGACGAGGTTACCCATTTGAAGTTAAATTGTGACTTAAGATAAGTTTTAGTTTCAGAGCACATTTGGATGGGATAAAGAAGTGATTTAGCTTCATTAATGCGAAGGCCTGATATGAGACCAAACTTCGTCAAGTGTCGATTGATATTTGGTAAAGATTCTGTTGGGTTTGAAATAAACAATAACATATCGTCCGCGTAAAGACTAACTTTTGTCAAATATTTATTTACAGAGATTCCGTGCACTAGAGGATCGTCCCTTATGAGGTGGGCTAACGGCTCGACTGCCAAAGCAAACAGGAGCGGGGACAGTGGGCACCCCTGTCTGGTGCCGCGGGACATTGATTGTATTGGGGTGTTTTGATTGTTAATCCTCAATAAAAATTTGGAAGATCTGTATATAGATTGTATAGCGTGAATTATTTTCTTTCCGAATTTCATGTGGCTAAGCAACGCAAATATATAATTGTGCTCCACAGAATCGAACACTTTTTCAAAATCGATCGAAAATAAACAAGAGTCTGCCATGGGAGAAAGGTTAGTGTGTGAAATGATGTTCACCACTTTCCTAACGGAGTCTGTCAGGTCCCGTTGCGGAATAAAGCCAGTTTGGTCTATTGAGATATATTCTCCTATGATTTGATTTAACCTGTGCGTAATGATGTTTGTAAACAGTTTATAATCATTGTTGAGTAGTGAAATCGGTCAGTATGACCTTGGATCTTCAGGGTCTTTATCTTTCTTATGAATTAGGATAACTTTAGCAATGTCCCATGATTGAGGAGTTGGACCGTTGTCTAGTATAGAGTTAAAAAGATTTAAAAGAGTTGGGATTAGCTCTTGTTGAAAATGTTTATAATATTCGGAGGTATATCCATCCGTCCCAGGTGCTTTATTTAATTTCAGTTTACTGATAGCCAATGTTAGTTCTGATTCATCAATAGGATGGTTTAAATAATGTTGGTGTGACTCAGACAAAACCTTAATTGATTTGTTAGACTTCAAAAAAGAGTTGATTAATTGTTGGTGAGGGAGACTTGAAGTATATAGTTTTGTATAGAAAGCCTGAAATGTAGATAAAATTTTCAGAGAAGAAGTTTGCAAAATGTTGTTATTGTCTCTGATTCCAATAATATTAGATTCTGCTTTTCTTTTCCTAACCTTCCAAGCAAGCAGGCGTAGTGACTTTGGGTTGTTGGCCCAATAAGATTGTTTTGCATAAAGAATATTTTTTGCAATTTTGTCAGCTTCTAAAGCTTGAAGTTTTTTCCTTTCCAGGACTAATTTATGATAGGTTTTAGGGTTACAAGAATTTTTATGTTCTGATTCCAAGGTTTTAATGTTAGTTAAAAAATTTTGATTGGTTTCCTTAAGTTTTTTTTTATGAGCCGCCATTATTGATATGATTTTTCCCCTTAGGACCACCTTATATGCGTCCCAAATTATGTTAATTGGAGAGTCTTTGGTGGAGTTAAGTGCAAAAAATTCCTTTGTATCTGTAATAATTTGTTTGTAAATGTCCGGGTTCTTTAATAAAAAGTTATCCAGTCTCCACGTGAAGCTTCTATCTACACTAGCGTTAAAGGAAAGACGGCACACTATGGCAGCGTGGTCCGACCAGCACATGGGGTCTATGTCCGTAGAAACGAGATTGTTAGCAAGATCCATGGAGGTTAGAATATAATCGATCCTGGAATAGGATTGAAACCTTGCTGAAAAAAAGGTGAAATCCCGTTCCCCGTCATGCAAGAACCTCCACGAATCGATTAAACCATATTTACAAAAAATGTTATGAAGAGCTGTATAGCCACTTGAATTAGTCTGTCTCTGGCTGGTTTTGTGAAAAGGGCTTTTCCTGTCCAACATTGGGTGGACTACTGTGTTGAGATCAGATCCTATAATGAGAGAACCTTCTTGAAAATCTTTAATTTTCTCCATAATGTCTCTTATAAAGGTGAGCTGCCCTGAATTCGGGGCGTATATTACCGCCAGGGTTACTTTTTTTTCATTTAAAATGCCCTTTAAAATTAAAAATCTACCCTGCGGATCTTGAATGTTGTCTGTAAGGGAAAAATTGTTATATTTAGAAATTAAGATGATGACTCCTCGAGCCTTAGATGAACCTGGGGCAGCATACCATTGTGGGAAATACGGCGTTTTAAAAAGTAGATTCTCTTGGTTTTTCAGATGGCTTTCAATCAGAAAAGCTATATCTGGTTTGTGCGACTTCAAATAATTATATATTCTCCTGGCCTTAATGGCATTATTTACGCCTCCACAATTAAGCGATACTGCTGTGATATTTTTAGTCATAATGAGACTTTATGATGCTGTATATGCGTCCAATATTAAAATCCTGTGTCAGATATGTGTTAGTATACGAAGGGCCTCTACTGTGTATTAATAGAGCTGATATGAAAATTTTTAGCTGTGCCCTATAGGTTAGTAAACTTTGCCGCGGATTGCCACCAAGAAATATTTCTGTGGCTATTAACTGGCCAGCACTAGAAAAATATATAATGACCTCTTTTAATCTAAAAATTGGAGTGAAGTAATACAGATTTTGCAAACTCTTAGTTATCTTTTTGTGTTCAAAATATCCAACTCGAAAAAAATCAACCATAACTAGCATATTCAATATTCCGATACAATCGTTAACTTTGCTTATGAACATCCAGCCAAAAGCTTTCTGTCCACCCCTCCCTCCAGCCCTCCACTTCAGCGCCGTCTTCGTTGCAATATCAAAATCATTGGCGCGAATAGAACTATAAGGAAAAAAACGTATTAATCCAAAACAACAGACAACTACCCAATCCCAAAAGTTTCCCGCTTCCCTCCCCCCTCCCTCCGACCTGCCTTTTATACGACCCTCGATGCGCATGAGAGCTCTCAGTGCCTGCGAGAGGTAGTACTGATCTCCTGAGTAGTTTCCAATTACCCCCCCTCCTCCTCCCCCCTCC
>NW_015163095.1:1213503-1226437 GCF_001447785.1 Gekko japonicus | reverse complement strand
CGAAAAACCTAAATGCAAATATAGTGCATAGAAAGATAATATACACAAACCGATTAAACATAGTGCACAAAAAAATCAACTTGTGCCCCCCTTGAGGTTCGGACGGTCCAGACCCAGAAGGGCCCTTCCCGGCCGCACGTAGCCCTGAATCTCCCTCCTGTTCCCCCCCACCCACGAAAAACCTAAATGCAAATATAGTGCATAGAAAGATAATATACACAAACCGATTAAACATAGTGCACAAAAAAATCAACTTGTGCCCCCCTTGAGGTTCGGACGGTCCAGACCCAGAAGGGCCCTTCCCGGCCGAACGTAGTCCTGAAGGCTCCCTCCCTTCGGGCAAAACTCCTTTCCCCCGAGAGCTCCGGGAAATTGAAACCCTCTTGATCCCAACCCCCCCAATTATGACTTTTCCATAGGCATACAGCCTAAGGTGAATAAACTGAACATTCCAACCGTGATCTTTCAAAATGAATAGTTCTTAAAGTTCATTGCAGCTCTCCTTGCACCGAGCGGACCGGGATTTTGCTGCTTTTGAGTGGAGAAGTTAGTTCCAATCTTCGTTTGATGCCAGTCTTCTCACAATCCATGGGGATTTGTATACGCATAGCCTTTAGCACAACCAGTCCTCCATCAAGGTCTTCGATCGTCCAGGTTTTATTGTGGTGCCGAATTTGCATCCCGCCAGAGGGTAGCCATTTATATCGGATTGCAGCTTCATTTAGTTGGGTCACTATGGGTTTCAGTTTTCGTCGTATCATTAGGGCCTCAGAAGAGATGTCTGGAAACACTTGGATCTCTTTGTCCTGGTAGGTCAGGTTTCCTTTGGTTCGAGCATGGTCAAGGATTCTTTTTTTGGTGCGATTGTCTGCAAGCTCAATAACGATGTCACGAGTTGGTCTGGTGCGCTGGGAGTAGATGGAGCCCAGCCTGTAAGCTTTTATGATGAGAGGGGCGACGCCATCTTCGAGCTGTAGTGCAGCTGCTAGCCAATTAGCTATAAAAATTGCTAGATCGGTGTTAGCTTCTGCCTTTTCCTCAAAGCCTCTCAGCTTCAGGTTCCGTTCACGGACTTTATTTTCTAGAATGATAATTTTTTCTCTGGCCCATTTTTCTTGTTTTTCTAGATTTCTGATGCTTTCTTGATTAGCCAAGCTGTTGTCCATTGCAGAGTCTGCCGTGGTGGCGACTTCTTGGATTGTAAATTGGAGCGCGTGCAGCTGCTCAGTAACTGGTTTAATAAAGTCTTGTAAAGTTTTGAGGATGTCCGAACGAAAGGAGCTAATACAAGCGTGGAATTCCATTGTAGTTAGAAGCTCCGATGACGGTTCGCTCGATGTTAGTGATCCGGCGGCCATTTTGTCTCCGGCTCGGCTTTCGCACAAGTTTGCGCTTGACTGCTTGCCGCCCTGTAAAAAGTTTTGTAAGAGTTTTGACGATGCCAAATTTTCTTTGAATTGTTGTCCGTCTTTTTTGCCCATAATCCGGGCGATTAGTGAATGGTTGGAGTTCGTTATTTAAGTAATTGAGGAGGTTGAGAGAGGAGCTCTATCCCGATGCGTCTGTTCTCATGCGAACCGACGCCCCGCCCCATGTTTTGTATGTACTTGAACTCTTTAAAAATCATTTTAATGATGTGTGCTTGGGATTGTAATGATTTAAAAAAGTGATTATCCTGTATGTTTTAAAATTGGGGAATTTCACATTACCTAGTTTCTCCCAGTTTCAAGCCGGGAGTCTTCTGATACGAGTTGAACTGGTACAGGGCTGCCGTTTCACACACGGCATGCCCCTACCGGAAATCAGCCGATTCGGAAGCGGTTTGGCGTTTCACACACACACACGCACCGCTTTGTTTTCCCACCTTTTTTCGCCCGCGCGAGCTTCTTTTTTTAAAAAAAAGGTTCGGCTTATAGCGATATATCGCTATATCAGAACCTCAAATGGTCGGAATAACGATCCCATTGGAATCCGACTCCTTGGAGGTTCCGGTATATCGATATATCGATATAAGCCGAACGTTCCCAAAAAAAAAAAAGCCTGCGCGAGCGAAAAAAGGCGGGAAAGAACCGTAGCAGAACCGGGAGAGGGAATGAGAGACTAATCTCAAGCGGTTTACAGTTAAAACGCTTCAGTCCCGGTTCCTATACGGAACAGGGACTTTTGTGTGTGAAATGGCAGTCAGATCCTGGTAGGGAACCGATTCTCAACTGGGTTCTGTCTGAAATGACAGACCAGAACCCGGTTGAGAATCGGTTCCCTACCGGGAGATATCGCCTGTCTGAAATTCCCCAGCGTTAGTTGCCTTGGTGGCCTTTGTAAGGGCAGAATGGCAGGATACAAATTTTGTATAAATAAATAAACAAATTGCATGTGATATTTTCAGAAACTTGTATATTATTCAACAATAACACAGCCAATCCAATTGTCATTTGAAAAGTCTTTGTCATTGCATAGCGTGAAGAAATGCATTTTTGGATGGAGGTTTCGAATGAGCAAAAACCTTCACTCTTGAGTTTTAGAAGTTTTTTTTTCTTCTGGGCAGAGAGCAAGACAGAAAGGGGGGAAGTCAGTTCAGTTTCTTTCCAGACTTACCTCAGCCCACCTTCATACAAATGCTAATCGATCTAGCAGGAGAGACAATGGGTAGGTCAAGCTCCCACCCCCTCAATCAAGGAACAGAGATTGGAAGGAATTAAGACTAGAATGACTTCAGGAAGACACTTCTGGAGATTTCAGGAAAAGCTTACTTGATCTGTCCTGACCGGGTCAGTGGGAGATGAAAGGGAGAAGATAAAACTCCCAAAAGCAAGAAGGGAGGTCTCTTTGGTGCTGAGTCCATGAAAGCAGACAGAACTCTTAACTGAGGTCTGGATGAGGCAGACATTACCATGTGCCTCCCTAGACAGCTAGAGGAAGCTGCAAGGTACTGGAAATTCTGTATAGATCTATAACACTCTAAGCTAAGGAGGCTGTCCTATATTTTAACATCTGATAGGGCATGTATAGAGAGAGGGACAGAGGAATTGTGTTCTACCCATTTCTTTTGAATTCCTTGCTCAATCTGGTGCTGTGCTAAAAGTATGCTTGTGAACATGCTCATTTTAATAAAAATGTCATAACTTTTGATACTGGTAGTGGTTCTCTGTACCACATAGACCTCCATCATGTTGGACATGCTATTTTTAAAAGGCAGTCAGTTGGCAAGTGGCTATTCCTCCAGGGGCACAGAAGGCAGTAAATGGTCCCCATGGTGACCAGGTGCTGGGCAATGGGAGACACAGAGAAAAGGCCTCAGAACTTCTCTCACTCTCTCCCAGTGGGCAATTCCTTACAAAGGTGAAGTGGTTACCCATGAGAGAAAGAAAAGCCTCTCCAAGTGTTGACGAAACCTTGGAGGGCAGGGTGGAACAGGGCCTGCAAACTTGAGCAGGCCCGTTCTACCACACATAGCCTGAAACAAGATACCCATGCATTACAGCATTAACAGTGCTGAATACTGTTATGAGGCAGCACTGATTGAAACCCAATTACAAATTCCACATTTCCAATCTGCAAATAATAAAGCAAACCCTCTGAATTAATTGACTAATCATTTTAGCCCGGAATGTCACAAAAAGCTGGAACAGAATTGTTAACTGCAGCAGTTGATTTATTAATTGCAAATGTTTAGTCAACATGCTGACCTTTGGCTTGCTTTGGATTTGTTGCTAACCTAGCAGTTCAAAAGCAAGAAATTGCAAGTAGATAAATAGGTACCACTTCGGTGGGAAGGTAACAACGTTCCGTGCGCCTTGGTGTTTAGTCATGCCAGCCACATGACCATGGTACGTCTTCGGACAGCGCTGGCTCTTCGGCTTTGAAACGGAGATGAGCACCGCAACCCTAGAGTCGGATTCGACTGGCTTTCGAGCAAGGGAGACCTTTACCTTTACTAATGTGTGTGCATTGTCTTGACATTGATAGATGCCTTCATCCCAAAGAACATGTTCTGCGAAATATTGAAGCAGTCAGAGTTTTGGCATGGTTACTAGTGTTTTCATACTTCTTTGAAGAGGTGAATCTTTTAAAATCAGTTTTGAGAGGTTGGACGACTTGTGCTTTTAAAATCTCTTGTTGTGAGGCTATTTCAGTTATGCAAGTCTGGATCCCTTCGCTTGGATCCATTCCACTAATGGTGGTGCTTTCCCCCAGTACAAGGAGCATCCGTTCCCTTGATGCAAGACTCTCTTCAACCAGTGGAAAAGCTTCTTTCATCAGGTGGTAACCCTTGCACTGGGAAAAGTACCATTGTGAATAGAGTAGATCCATGGGATCCAACCCATAATGTCTACTAGATAACTTGCAGTGGTATAGCAGTAAACATGTCAGACTAGGGCTGGGGAGACTTGGGTTCAGGTTCCCACTCAGACATGCTTACTGGGTGACCTTGTGCCAATAAATAAATGAATAATCATTCTCTCAGCTATGTTAGACAGCCATATTCTCTGAGATACCTGAAGGAAGGGCAGGATTTAAAAAGTAGACATGTGTCTATGTCTCCTTGAGTAGCTCAAAATTTTAAAATCCTCACCTGTACAATGTAATTACCTATTATGACCAGTAGTTTGTTCACTGTGGGGTCTGACCTACGGCTTAGATTGTCCTTGATTTAAAATGATAAAGCAGATTCCAAGTCTCATAGAACATAATGGATATCGTGTATTTCCATACTTAGCAGATGCATGAAACACAGATGGTTCTTGAAGTCTGACACAGACAAGGAGGTATGAAGAACTTTGGGTCCTCAAGACTGAGGGCTAAGCCACTATTTGATTCAGTGGGTATAACTATAATTTCAGTTGCAAAGCCTGGGTTTGCATGTTATTATCTGAAAAGGACCATTTTATAGAAAGGAGTTCCAAATTATGAATTCCAAAATTATTTTAAAATTTTGATCTGGCAACTAACAGTGCAATCTGGGGGGGGGGACAACCAGCACAGGGGACTGTCTGACCCAAACACTGGCATGGCATCACTCTGGCTTACACCAGCATGAGGAGCACTTATGCTGGCACAGGGGCACTAGTGGTACAGTGCCCCTCAGTACCTCTGACACCGCTGTGCTGTTGCTGTATACCGGTGGAGCTCCAGCGTAAACCTCTCTGCACCAGCTGGAAAGGGAACCACAGTAATCCACAATAATGACTAGGAAATAATACTGTGAAATAGGCACCTCAGCAATTATACAAATCCTATGTAAAAGACTGAAAGTTGTTTGTATTCAATAAAGACTTATTAAATTTTTTACACATTGCATTTGTCTTCATTTCTCATAATTATATGCTCACCACTCACCAGGAAGTCATCTGCTTACATCGCCACAAGGCATATACAATCAATGCAAAAAGAACAATCCTAACTTCTCAGATCTATTATGCAGTCCAAGAATCAAAACAATAATATTATTCTTGAATACAGTCCAAATCCACTGAAGAGACAAAACACAATACAGTCCAAATCTACTGAGGTGAAAAAATACTCTCGATAACAACATGATTTCTGGAGTGTAGTTAATGTTTTGTTTTTCTTCATCAGGTAATCTTCCTCCTCCTCAGAACACCGGAGACCTGGGGGGAATGCAACAGCACTAGTCAGGGGTAGTGACCTCCCCCCGATGGGCACCCACCCCTCCACATCGTACTGACCCAGTAGCCATCCTTTGCTCTCCAGCCAGGTGGCCCACAGGTGGTTGAGGCCAGATGCTGTGAAGATCTGGGCATCAGGGGCACTGCCAGGGAATTTGGCCACAAGGTCCATGATGATGCCCTGGTTGTCGAGGGAGGCCTGAATGCTCAGGCTGTAGAAATGGTGACAGTTATGGTAGACCTGCAGCTCCTCCCGGGAGGTGAATGAGGGTGATGTGGATGCAGTCCACAGCCCCAATGACATTGGGGAAGCCAGCAAATGCCACATACCCAGCCCTGATGGGTGCCAGGTCCCCTTCCTTGGTGGGGAAGTGCACAAGCTCCGGTAGGTGGGCAAGCATAGCATCCAGAAAGTTGTGCAGACAGCAGCTAGCTGAGGACTGGGACCCCTCAAGGACCTCTGCCACAAACCCCTGGAAGGACCTGATGGCCAGGAACCTCAAGACAGGGATGGCACAGGTTGCAGGAGCTTAGTCCTGGAGGGCTGGAACCAGGTCCTCACACAGAGCCTGGATGGCAACTCTTTCTTAATGGAATCTATCAAGGCAGGTGCTATCTGACAGACAGAGGGTACGGATGTGGGCTCAGTAACAGAAGACAGGGCACCTTCTCCAGCATCGCTGTGCCACTCAGACATACAGCGCCAGCCGTAAGTAGATGTGGCAAACTCTTAGGACAAGCAGCAAGGGCAGAAGGGGGCACTATCCCTCCAGCAGCTGGCCAGGGCCTGTGGAAAGAGGTGGCAGCAGTCACAGCAGTGAAGGGCAGCCAAGGCTATGTTCTTCCAGGTGGGTGGCACCCCACCCTCCCCCAGACACTGCCTGCTGTCTCTTTCTGTGGCCTAGTCCATGCTGCCTGCAGCCCCCTGCTGCTGAGTAGTGGCCACAGTGGGAACATGAGGGGGCCTGGCTGGAAGGGAGGATCAGTGTCTTCCCATGATGGCTTGGCCTGCCTCCACTTTCCCATGTGTGGGAGCGGCATCACTGTGGCAACATCTGGTAGTGGCAATGGCCACTGCCAGCCTAAGTGGACCAAGGCCAAGAAGGTAGACCATGCGAGCGTTGACCTTACCACCATCAGGAGCAGCTCTACCAGCTCCCAGTGCCTTCTGGTGGGTGGTGGTGGAAAGGGTGTCTGTCCTGGGACATGCCACCCAGATGGCAATGTCCACTCTGAAGTGCTAGAATGATTCTTTGGTCCAGCTCAGAAGCATGCTCGAGCCCTCATGGCCAAAGGTGTCCCTTACAAGTGGATGGTGGAGGAGGGTCTGCCCGGATTGGAGGCTGTCATGTTCTGTGATGGTGGGTGGCAGCAGCATTGAGTGGCTGTGTGGTGAGTGCCATGGGCCCCACTACCCACTAGCCCCAGCTGTGGGGCCCAGGACCTGCCACCTGCAGCCTCCTAACGCCTCCAGGATGTCCTGACTGATTTTACTGTGCCCTACAGGCAATTCCCAAAGTGGGGATGCTGTTGTGGGACTGTACTCTGAGGTCAAGGAGGAGGGCCACGGATGCAGCAGCAGCTAGGGCCCGCCCCCACTCCCACGGAGGAGCGTGACTTCACCATCGTCATGCCCCCATTTCCACAGCCCGGGTGCTCTTATGATCCCACAGGAATCTTGTGCCAAGGCCTCTGGGCCTATGTGTCTAGCCAGGAGGAGATGGAGATGAGTGATGAGGAGGAGGACCAAAGTGGACAGGCTCCCAGACTGGTGGCCAAGAGAAGTGAGGCGGCAAGCGTGGGTCAAGGCACAATGGCACCAGTGCCATCTGGAAGCCCCTGCTGTCCGCTGTGTTCTCCCTGTGTGCCTAGGTTTGTATTTCCTGACATTCAGTGCTGATGTTGTGAACCACCTATGCGCCCTGATGCCAAGGAGGCACTCAGCCACAGCTGTGCTGACTCGCCTGACAGAGGAGGCAATAGGTGTGGCGTATGCGAAGGATGTCCCCCTGAGGTGTCATGGCTCCTGTTGGCCCGGTTGAGGGCGGGATGCTGGCCCCTTACCAAGGCCCAGGTCACACAGTCCATCCTGTCGACCCTGTCATCCATGTGGGTGGCGATTGACCGAGAGTGGCTGAAAAGCCAGCGTGAGTGGACCGGCAATAGATGGAAGGGCTGGCAGTGTCTGTGACAGTGGCAGCCAGGCATCTGTAATTGCCAAGGGCATCAGTTAGGGACAGGGGTGCATCGAGAGGCTGCTTGGGGATGTGACACAGGCTCACCGAGCCCCCCTGCCATCCCTCACACCGCCAGCTCCCCTCCTCATCCTCCAGTGGGGATGGCATGGGGATACTTCAAGAAAATGGGTGCCCTGCTGAATGGTATGGCTGCTGGTGAGCAGACGGCACCCTCAAATCCATGTTCTTGCAGTGACAGACCAACTCATTCATCACGGACCTAAGGGCCCTGTACTCTGTGTCTGCGGTGAGACCTTGAAAGCTGGCATACTGTGCTGTGTTCTCTTGGTTAGTTTTAATAAAAAGTAATAGTGACTTTTGCTTTTGGATTTTACTGTGCACCAACATAATTACCTACATCCTTTATCGTGCTGCTTATTACACTGATAAAAAGATGTCTTTAAAGACTTAGTGCATTGTTTCAATGGTGGCTCATGAAGTTTCTCTAATCCCACTTCTGTAAAATAAGGTTGGGTAACAACAGATCTCTATTACAAGGTTCATTGAACTAATAAAGCTTATTATGTGGCCTGATTAGAATGTATTGTTTAAAACAAACTTTTATTTTGTGGTTGTAGTTTTTTCCAGAATGTGTGGCTTTCACATATGAAATGGGAAAAATGTGAAATTAACTCTATCACTTATCTATTATGAATTCATCACCCATAAGTGTCACAGTTTGTACAATGAACATACGAAACAGCTTTCTTGCTAAAGACACAGGAACCTCTCTTATACTAAATCAGACTATTAGTCTATCAAGGTCAGTATTCTCTACTCTGACCAGCAGCAGCTTTCCGGATCTCAGGCTGAGATCTTTCATATCACCTATTACCTGAGCCCTTAATGGGAGAAGAGATGCTGGGAACTGAACCTGAAACTTTCTGCATGCAAAGCAGAAACCCAAACGCTTGCCACAGCCCCACACCCTTGTGCTCTGATGGTGCACTCACATTCCAGAGGCATTATAATAAAATAATTTTTAATTAAATTTTTGCCTGGACAGTGTTTCAGAATAATATATTTCAGTCTTAATTAAGTAAGGTGTTCTTACATTTGCATGGACCCTTGAACCACTGGAAAGCTGCAGATTTGTGATTACAATTGCTTTGCAAATGTGATCTTGCATCTTATGATAAAATAATGACATGTAATAGGAGCTCTGCAGACTTACTGGATATCCTTTGTTGCTATTGTAATAGTTCTACAACACACTCTATTATGCTGAAATATGAATTAACATTGTTTGGCCAACATAATCCCATGCTGTAATCATACTTTTAGAATATTAAAACGGGGCTGTTTATACTGTGAGTTGTAACTTTCTATGTAACAAAAAAAATGAATGAAATTTAGCTGTGTTTGTTTCCATCAATATCAAGTGGAGTCATCCAGCTAAATAAACCTGTGTAATTTGAGCTGGGGAAAAACTGATCTTGTTCAGTCACCAAATCTCATTGTTCAGTATTATTGTTACTGTTATATCGCTAGGATATAACCACCATGAAAAGTAGCTCATCTGTATTCTCAATAATATCAGTAGTTTTTAAAACCAGAATTGTTAAAAAACTAGAATCTAGCCTATCTATTATGCCTTCAACATGGAGCAAGAGTTACAGTTTGCTAATTCTGTTTTGCTGCACAAGATAGTGTGTTGTTATAGTTAGTACCACTGTCAGCCAGAATCTATTCATGTATACTCAGAAGTAAACTCACTTGTCCTTACTTACCCGTACATCCAAATAAACATGTACAGAATTGTAGTATATTTTCTATTCATCTAGGCATACAAATGCATTTGTAATCTAAAATGAGATAAAAAGGGGAGGAAATTACACACTTCTCATTTTCAGAAAATACCAATGTTATCCTGAGCAATGTTGTGTGTGTGCTAAGTGTTGTCACGTCACTTCTGACTTATAGCAACCCTACGAATTAATCACCTCCAAAACATACAATCATTAACAGCCTTGCTCAGGTCTTGCAAATTGAAGGCCGTGTCTTCCTTTATTGAGTCAATGCATCCCACTTTGGGTCTTCCCAGGGGTCATTTCGTAGAAAAAGAGGTGCAGGAGCTCATTAGCATACATCATTAGCACAACTTATTTGCATATGCCACACCCCCTGACATCACCGGAAGTGTGTCAGAAGGCAACACTCACTGCTCAGGCTCCACTGGACTGTTTTGGATTGCTAGCTATTGGGGGGGGGGAACATGCAGATCTGTCCTTGCAGAGGAGGGAGAGCTTGTACCTGAATAAAACTTGGTCTTAAAGGTGCCACTGGACTGTTTTGGACCGGGGTGGGCCTCTGCAACTTACCTGGCTGCTTCTTGCTCTGACTGAGGGCTGCTGGGAGCAGGGAGTGGGGCTTGTTGCATGTGCCTACCCCCTGGGCTCTTTACTGCCGGAGCTCCGCTCCTCTGTGCTCCTGCAGGAAATGACCCCTGGCCTTTTCTAGCATTATTGTCTTTGCCAGTGACTCTTGTCTTCTCATGTTGAGACCAAAGTATGATAGCTTCAGTTTAGTCATTTTGGCTTCAAGGGAGAATTCAGGCCTGATTTGATCTGGAACCCAGTAATTTGTCTTTTTGTCTCCTCCAACACCACATTTCAAATGAATCAATTTTCTTCCTGTCAGCTTTCTTCATTATCCAGCGGCATTGTAATATGTAATCCATACATAGAGAACACCATAGTATTAACTATTACACCCTTCAAAGTCTAATGGTGTCAATGGGCTTAAGAAGGATGTAACTGTTTAGGATTGCATTGCCAGGCACACAAACCAGACTGACAGTGCAATCCTATCCAAAGTTACCCCAGTCTAAGCCCATTGACTTCAATGGATTTACACTGGAGTAACTGCACCAAACCGCACTGTTAGACTAAGTATTACCAACTCAGCTAGACCTTTACATTGGCTATGGAATAGCTTGTATTTGCAGATCTGTCCTTTCCGTTTCAATGGGCAGCAGGATAAATGGCATTATTACCTTCAGATCTCCCTGCCTTGACCAGCAAAGGTCCTCTACTATGCTGAAATGAACAAGTTGACTCCTCTGCTGCTGGATATACCTTGGGCTGAGGGCATATCTAAACAGGTGTGTCCTGCACTCCTAGCATCTTAGTGTACAACCAGAAATGTGGGGAACAATATCTGGCAGGTGCGTATGTGCGTGTGTACACTAGCTTTTAACAACATTAAATGAAATGTATCATTGCAGCATACAAAATTAAGAAAAAAATTAATTACATAACATTGAGGGTGAACAAAATTGAAGCTACATGCACACAAGACATGCTTCTCATGTTATGTTTTTAGAGTTACTGTCACAACTGAAATAGCTACATGAATATGTTTGCTCCCATATAATGTGCCAGGAATATGTGCCAGCAAGGCATGGCAATTGTAGCTTTCTAATACATGTACATGTTTTTTTTCCTTTTTAAAGTTCCTTTAGAACTTGTAGTGTACACCAGGTATACAGTTATTGCATGTATACAAGTCATTACTGCATGTGCACATGGTGGAATAGATGATGTTAACAACTTTACAGCATTCACACTTTGAATATACAATGTGTGAAGCAGTCCTCCTGAGTACAGCTCATACTCAGCAGATTGCTAAAATTACAGCTTTCAGTTCCATACGAGCCTATTTACATATAGCATGCCAAACCATTAAATGCCAGCATCTGCATCTCAATAGATGGTGAAGAATTCTGTACTTGTATAGACTGTTTGAGTGTAAAAGGCATTCCAGGTTACTGCAGGTAAACCCCTGCTGTCTTTGTTTTTGTGTAACAAGTATTTCCCAGACATTGTTGAACCATTGTTTTCCAAATAGATGCTTTCAGAATTTCTGTCTGTCTGCCTCTGTCTATCTTCCTGCACTGGTCCTACTGTACTTCCCCTCAGTTTGGTGTAGTGGTTAAGTGTGTGGACTCTAATCTGAGAGAACCGGGTTTGATTCCCCACTCCTCCACTTGCCCCTGCTGGATGACCTTGGGCAAACCATAGTTCTGGCACAGCTGTTCTTGAAAAAGAGCAGTTTCTGTCAGAGCTCTCTCAGCCCCATCTACCTCACAGGGTGTCTGTTGTGGGGAGGGGAAGGAGTTTGTAAGCTGCTCTGAGACTCCTTTGGGTAGTGAAGGGCAGGGTATAAATCCAATCTTTTCTCTTCTTCTTCTCACTCTCTTCATGCTGTGGGAATTGGATCAGAGAATGTGACAGCATTCTTACAACTTCATGGCAAACAAGCCCAGGTGGAACATCTTCTCATGAGCCCATTATGGAAAACCCACCACCCCCTGCTCCATGTGTGTGGACATGGTGATTGTGGATGTCATGAGAGAATTCTCCTCCTTGCTCCTAGAGTAAGGGCTCTTCCAGTTGTGCAACAAGTAGTCAAACTGTATTATTTTATTTATGGTTTAATGTGACAGCTTAGACTCAAATTCCAATCACAGTCTCAGTCCAAGATGTGCAATCATCAACAAAGTGTGCTGCTGAACATGTGCCAGAACAGTCTTAGCCATACTCCAACATTTCTGGGGTTGGGGTAAGGGCTTTGCACTCTCTACAAACAACTTAGGCGGTGCTTCCAGTGAAGGGGCAATGCAACAGCTCCAGACCAAGAAGAGGCCCAGAAATCGTCATGACGTCATAGAGGACCCCGGAATGCAGAGGAGGACACAGCTGCCCACAACACAAGAGGTGAGCCACAGGATCCCCGGGCGCCAAGCTGCAGAAGATACACGCACCTGCGCCAGCAGTCGCACCTGTGAAGCGATGTGCGATCCCTAAACGTAGCATAAGCTTGGCCCTTGCAACAGATGGCTTCGGCTAACTAGTCATCACCCCCAGTCGTTTCAACACTATAAAACCGCGGCAACTCTCTCGCCTTGACTCCCCACGTTTCCGAACTGAGTATTGAGGCTCTTTCGAAACCGGGATTAACCGAGAGCCCTTCGGGCAGTATCGACAACCCCCGTGCGCGGAAAGGAATCCGCCATACGGGATAGCCTCTGGCCGGGCTGGGCTCCCTCCTTCCCTGCAGCCGCCGCCT